>NC_090922.1:1170879978-1171183009 GCF_040938575.1 Ambystoma mexicanum
GTGAAAGTTCCCGCGCACCCCAGTAACACATTTACCCCGCTCGCACAGGGCCAACCGCGTGTGAAAGTACCCGCGCACCCGAGTAACACACGTACCCCGCTCGCACAGGGCCAATCGCTTGTGAAAGTGCCCACGCACCCCAGTAACACATGTACCCCGCTCGCACAGGGCCAATCGCGTGTGAAAGTTCCCACGCACCCCAGTAACACACGTACCCCACTCACACAGGGCCAATCACGTGTGAAAGTTCCCGCGCACCCCAGTAACACACCTACCCCGCTCGCACAGGGCCAATCACGTGTGAAAGTACCCGCGCACCCCAGTAATACACGTACCCCGCTCGCACAGGGCTGATCACGTGTGAAATTTCCGGTGCACCCCAGTAACACACATACCCCACTCGCAGAGGGCCAATCGCGTGTGAACGTTCCTGCACACCCCAGTAACACACGTACCCTGCTTGCAGAGGGCCAATTGTGTGTGAAAGTTCCCACGCACCCCAGTAACACATGTACCCCGCTCGCACAGGGCCAATCAAGTGTGAAAGTACCCGTGCTCCCCAGTAACACACGTACCCCGCTCGCGCAGGGCCAATCACATGTGAAAGTTCCCGCGCACCCCAGTAACACATGTACCCCGCTCGCACACGGCTGATCGCATGTGAAATTTCCCACGCACCCCAGTAACACACGTACCCCGCTCGCACAGGGCCAATCGCGTGTGAAAGTTCCCACGCACCCCAGTAACACATGTACCCCGCTCGCACAGGGCCAATCGCATGTGAAAGTTCCCGCGCACCCAGTAACACACGTACCCCGCTCGCACAGGGCCAATCACGTGTGAAAATACCCACGCACCCCAGTAACACACGTACCCCGCTCGCACTGGGCCAATCGCATGTGAATGTTCCCGCGCACCCCTTTAACACACGTAATCCGCTCGCACAGGACCAATCACGTGTGAACGTTCCCGCGCACCCCAGTAACACACGTACCCCGCTCGCACAGGACCAATCACATGTGAAAGTACCTGCGCACCCCAATAACACACGTACCCCGCTCACACAGGGCTGATCGCGTGTGAAATTTCCCGCGCACCCCAGTAACACACGTACCCCACTCGCACAGGGCCAATCGCGTGTGAAAGTTCCCACGCTCCCCAGTAACACACATACCCCGCTTGCACAGGGCCAATTGTGTGTGAAAGTTCCCGCGCACCCCAGTAACACACGTACCCCGCTCGCACAGGGCCAATCACGTGTGAAAGTAACCGCGCACCCCAGTAACAAACGTACCCCGCTCGTACAGGACTAATCGCGTGTGAAGTACCCACGCACCCTAGTAACACATGTACCCCGCTCGCACAGGGCCAATCGTGTGTGAACATTCCCACGCACCCCAGTAACACACATACCCCGCTCGCACAGGGCCAATCGCGTGTGAAAGTAACCGCGCACCCCAGTAACACACGTACCCCACTCGCACAGGGCCAATTGCATGTGAAAGTTCCCGCGCACCCCAGTAACACACATACCCCGCTTGCACAGGTCCAATCACATGTGAAAGTACCCGTGCACCCAAGTAACACACATACCCCGCTCACACAGAGCCAATCGTGTGTGAATGTATCCGCACACCCGAGTAACACACGTACCCCACTTGCACAGGGCCAATCGCGTGTGAAAGTACCCGTGCACCCGAGTAACACACGTACCCCGCTCGCACAGGGCCAATCGCATGTGAAAGTGCCCACGCACCCCAGTAACATATGTACCCTGCTCGCACAGGGCCAATCGCGTGTGAAAGTTCCCACGCACCCCAGTAACACATGTACCCCGCTCGCACAGGGCCAATCGCATGTGAAAGTTCCCGCGCACCCAGTAACACACGTACCCCGCTCGCACAGGGCCAATCACGTGTGAAAATACCCACGCACCCCAGTAACACACATACCCCGCTCGCACTGGGCCAATCGCATGTGAATGTTCCCGCGCACCCCTTTAACACACGTAATCCGCTCGCACAGGACCAATCACGTGTGAACGTTCCCGCGCAACCCAGTAACACACGTACCCCGCTCGCACAGGACCAATCACATGTGAAAGTACCTGCGCACCCCAATAACACACGTACCCCGCTCACACAGGGCTGATCGCGTGTGAAATTTCCCGCGCACCCCAGTAACACACGTACCCCACTCGCACAGGGCCAATCGCGTGTGAAAGTTCCCACGCACCCCAGTAACACACATACCCCGCTTGCACAGGGCCAATTGTGTGTGAAAGTTCCCGCGCACCCCAGTAACACACGTACCCCGCTCGCACAGGGCCAATCACGTGTGAAAGTAACCGCGCACCCCAGTAACAAACGTACCCCGCTCGTACAGGACTAATCGCGTGTGAAGTACCCACGCACCCTAGTAACACATGTACCCCGCTCGCACAGGGCCAATCGTGTGTGAACATTCCCACGCACCCCAGTAACACACATACCCCGCTCGCACAGGGCCAATCGCGTGTGAAAGTAACCGCGCACCCCAGTAACACACGTACCCCACTCGCACAGGGCCAATTGCATGTGAAAGTTCCCGCGCACCCCAGTAACACACATACCCCGCTTGCACATGTCCAATCACATGTGAAAGTACCCGTGCACCCAAGTAACACACATACCCCGCTCACACAGAGCCAATCGTGTGTGAATGTATCCGCACACCCGAGTAACACACGTACCCCACTTGCACAGGGCCAATCGCGTGTGAAAGTACCCGTGCACCCGAGTAACACACGTACCCCGCTCGCACAGGGCCAATCGCATGTGAAAGTGCCCACGCACCCCAGTAACATATGTACCCCGCTCGCACAGGGCCAATCGCGTGTGAAAGTTCCCACGCACACCAGTAACACACATACCCCACTCGCCCAGGGCCAATCACGTGTGAAAGTTCCCGCGCACCCCAGTAACACACGTACCCCGCTCGCACAGGGCCCATCACGTGTGAAAGTACCCGTGCACCCCAGTAACACATGTACCCCGCTCGCACAGGGCCAATCGTGTGTGAACATTCCCATGCACCCCAGTAACACACATACCCCGCTCGCACAGGGCCAATCGCGTGTGAAAGTAACCGCGCACCCCAGTAACACACGTACCCCACTCGCACAGGGCCAATTGCATGTGAAAGTTCCCGTGCACCCCAGTAACACACATACCCCGCTTGCACAGGTCCAATCACATGTGAAAGTACCTGTGCACCCCAGTAACACACATATCCCGCTCACACAGGGCCAATCGTGTGTGAATGTATCCGCGCACCCCAGTAACACACGTACCCCGCTCGCACAGGGCCAATCGTTTGTGAAAGTGCCCACGCACCCCAGTAGCGCATGTACCCTCTCGCACAGGGCCAATCGCGTGTGAAAGTTCCCACGCACCCCAGTAACACATGTACCCCACTTGCACAGGGCCAATCGCGTGTGAAAGTTCCCCTGCACCCCAGTAACACACGTACCAAGCTTGCAAAGGGCCAATCACGTGTGAAAGTACCCGCGCACCCCAGTAATACACATACCCCACTAACACAGGGCTGATCCCGTGTGAAATTTCCTGCGCACCCCAGTAACACACGTACCCCGCTCGCACTGGGCCAATCGCGTGTGAAAGTTCCCGCGCACCCCAGTAACACACGTACCCCACTTGCACAGGGCCAATTGTGTATGAAAGTTCCTGCGCACCCCATTAACACACGTACCCCACTCGCACAGGGCCAATCGCATGTGAAAGTACCCGCGCTCCCCAGTAACACACGTACGCTGCTCGCACGGGGCCAATCACATGTGAAAGTTCCCACGCACCCCAGTAACACATGTACCCCGCTCGCACAGGGCCAATCGCATGTGAAATTTCCGGTGCACCCCAGTAACACACATACCCCGCTCGCACAGGGCCAATCGCGTGTGAACGTTCCTGCAAACCCCAGTAACACACGTACCCTGCTTGCACAGGGCCAATTGTGTGTGAAAGTTCCCACGCACCCCAGTAACACATGTACCCCGCTCGCACAGGATCAAGTGTGAAAGTACCCGTGCTCCCCAGTAACACACGTACCCCGCTCGCGCAGGGCCAATCTCGTGTGAAAGTTCCCGCACACCCCAGTAACACATGTACCCCGCTCACACACGGCTGATCGCATGTGAAATTTCCCGCGCACCCCAGTAACACATATACCCCGCTCGCACAGGGCCAATCGTGTGTGAAAGTTCCCACGTACCCCACTAACACATGTACCCCGCTCGCACAGGGCCACTCGCGTGTGAAAGTTCCTGCGCACCCCAGTAACACACATACCCCGCTCACACAGGGCCAATCACGTGTGAAAATACCCACGCACCCCAGTAACACACGTACCCCGCTCGCACTGGGCTGATCCAGTGTGAAATTTCCCACGCACCCCAATAACACACCTACCCCGCTCACACAGGGCTGATCGCGTGTGAAATTTCCCGCGCACCCCAGTAACACACGTACCCCACTCGCACAGGGCCAATCGCGTGTGAAAGTTCCCACGCATCCAAGTAACACACGTACCCCGCTTGCACAGGGCCAATTGTGTGTGAAAGTTCCCGCGCACCCCAGTAACACACGTACCCCGCTCGCACAGGGCCAATCACGTGTGAAAGTAACTGCGCACCCCAGTAACACACGTACCCCGCTCGCACAGGACTAATCGCGTGTGAAGTACCAGCGCACCCTAGTAACACATGTACCCCGCTCGCACAGGGCCAATCGTGTGAAAAAGTTCCCACGCACCCCAGTAACACACGTACCCCGCTCGCACAGGACTAATCGCGTGTGAATTACCCGCGCACCCTATTAACACATGTACCCCGCTCGCACAGGGCCAATCGTGTGTGAACATTCCCACGCACCCCAGTAACACACATACCCCGCTCGCACAGGGCCAATCGCGTGTGAAAGTAACCGCGCACCCCAGTAACACACGTACCCCACTCGCACAGGGCCAATTGCATGTGAAAGTTCCCGCGCACCCCAGTAACACACATACCCCGCTTGCACAGGTCCAATCACATGTGAAAGTACCCGTGCACCCAAGTAACACACATACCCCGCTCACACAGAGCCAATCGTGTGTGAATGTATCCGCACACCCGAGTAACACACGTACCCCACTTGCACAGGGCCAATCGCGTGTGAAAGTACCTGTGCACCCGAGTAACACACGTACCCCGCTCGCACAGGGCCAATCGCATGTGAAAGTGCCCACGCACCCCAGTAACATATGTACCCCGCTCGCACAGGGCCAATCGCGTGTGAAAGTTCCCACGCACACCAGTAACACACATACCCCACTCGCCCAGGGCCAATCACGTGTGAAAGTTCCCGCGCACCCCAGTAACACACGTACCCCGCTCGCACAGGGCCCATCACGTGTGAAAGTACCCGTGCACCCCAGTAATACACGTACCCCGCTCGCACAGGGCTGATCACGTGTGAAATTTCTGGTGCACCCCAGTAACACATATACCCCGCTCACACAGGGCCAATCGCGTGTGAACGTTCCTGCACAACCCAGTAACACACGTACCCTGCTTGCACAGGGCCAATTCTGTGTGAAAGTTCCCACGCACACCAGTAACACATGTACCCCGCTTGCACAGGGCCAATCAAGTGTGAAAGTACCCGTGCTCCCCAGTAACACACGTACCCCGCGCGCGCAGGGCCAATCTCATGTGATAGTTCCCGCGCACCCCAGTAACACATGTACCCCGCTCGCACACGGCTGATTGCATGTGAAATTTCCCGCGCATCCCAGTAACACACATACCGCGCTCGCACAGGGCCAATCGCGTGTGAAAGTTCCCGCGCACCCCAGTAACTCACGTACCCCGCTCGCACAGGGCCAATCGCATGTAAAAGTTCCCGCGCACCCCAGTAACACACGTACCCCGCTCGCACAGGGCCAATCATGTGTGAAAATACCCACGCACCCCAGTAACACACGTACCCCGCTCGCACTGGGCTGATCCCGTGTGGAATTTCCCACGCACCCCAGTAACACATGTAATCCGCTCGCACAGGGCCAATCGCATGTGAATGTTCCCACGCACCCCAGTAACACACGTACCCCGCTCGCACAGGACCAATCATGTGTGAAAGTACCTGCGCACCCAACAACACACGTACCCCGCTCACACAGGGCTGATCGCGTGTGAAATTTCCCGCGCACCCCAGTAACACACGTACCCCACTCGCACAGGGCCAATCGCGTGTGAAAGTTCCCACGCACCCCAGTAACACACCTACCCCGCTTGCACAGGGCCAATTGTGTGTGAAAGTTCCCCCGCACCCCAGTAAAACACGTACCCCGCTCGCACAGGGCCAATCACGTGTGAAAGTAACCGCGCACCCCAGTAACACACGTACCCCGCTCGCACAGGACTAATCGCATGTGAAGTACCCGCGCACCCTAGTAACACATGTACCCCGCTCACACAGGGCCAATCGCGTGTGAAAGTTCCCACGCACCCCAGTAACACATGTACCCCGCTCGCACAGGGCCAATCGTGTGTGAACATTCCCATGCACCCCAGTAACACACATACCCCGCTCGCACAGGGCCA
The DNA here is from genome assembly GCF_040938575.1 of Ambystoma mexicanum. Classification (NCBI taxonomy): domain Eukaryota; kingdom Metazoa; phylum Chordata; class Amphibia; order Caudata; family Ambystomatidae; genus Ambystoma; species Ambystoma mexicanum. Next base: position 1,170,886,619 of record NC_090922.1, read on the forward strand.
ATCGCGTGTGAAAGTAACCGCGCACCCCAGTAACACACGTACCCCACTCGCACAGGGCCAATTGCATGTGAAAGTTCCCGTGCACCCCAGTAACACACATACCCCGCTTGCACAGGTCCAATCACATGTGAAAGTACCTGTGCACCCCAGTAACACACATATCCCGCTCACACAGGGCCAATCGTGTGTGAATGTATCCGCGCACCCCAGTAACACACGTACCCCGCTCGCACAGGGCCAATCGTTTGTGAAAGTGCCCACGCACCCCAGTAGCGCATGTACCCTCTCGCACAGGGCCAATCGCGTGTGAAAGTTCCCACGCACCCCAGTAACACATGTACCCCACTTGCACAGGGCCAATCGCGTGTGAAAGTTCCCCTGCACCCCAGTAACACACGTACCAAGCTTGCAAAGGGCCAATCACGTGTGAAAGTACCCGCGCACCCCAGTAATACACATACCCCACTAACACAGGGCTGATCCCGTGTGAAATTTCCTGCGCACCCCAGTAACACACGTACCCCGCTCGCACAGGGCCAATCGCGTGTGAAAGTTCCCGCGCACCCCAGTAACACACGTACCCCACTTGCACAGGGCCAATTGTGTATGAAAGTTCCTGCGCACCCCATTAACACACGTACCCCACTCGCACAGGGCCAATCGCATGTGAAAGTACCCGCGCTCCCCAGTAACACACGTACGCTGCTCGCACGGGGCCAATCACACGTGAAAGTTCCCACGCACCCCAGTAACACATGTACCCCGCTCGCACAGGGCCAATCGCGTGTGAAATTTCCGGTGCACCCCAGTAACACACATACCCCGCTCGCATAGGGCCAATCGCGTGTGAACGTTCCTGCAAACCCCAGTAACACACGTACCCTGCTTGCACAGGGCCAATTGTGTGTGAAAGTTCCCACGCACCCCAGTAACACATGTACCCCGCTCGCACAGGATCAAGTGTGAAAGTACCCGTGCTCCCCAGTAACACACGTACCCCGCTCGCGCAGGGCCAATCTCGTGTGAAAGTTCCCGCACACCCCAGTAACACATGTACCCCGCTCACACACGGCTGATCGCATGTGAAATTTCCCGCGCACCCCAGTAACACATATACCCCGCTCGCACAGGGCCAATCGTGTGTGAAAGTTCCCACGTACCCCACTAACACATGTACCCCGCTCGCACAGGGCCACTCGCGTGTGAAAGTTCCTGCGCACCCCAGTAACACACATACCCCGCTCACACAGGGCCAATCACGTGTGAAAATACCCACGCACCCCAGTAACACACGTACCCCGCTCGCACTGGGCTGATCCAGTGTGAAATTTCCCACGCACCCCAATAACACACCTACCCCGCTCACACAGGGCTGATCGCGTGTGAAATTTCCCGCGCACCCCAGTAACACACGTACCCCACTCGCACAGGGCCAATCGCGTGTGAAAGTTCCCACGCATCCAAGTAACACACGTACCCCGCTTGCACAGGGCCAATTGTGTGTGAAAGTTCCCGCGCACCCCAGTAACACACGTACCCCGCTCGCACAGGGCCAATCACGTGTGAAAGTAACTGCGCACCCCAGTAACACACGTACCCCGCTCGCACAGGACTAATCGCGTGTGAAGTACCGGCGCACCCTAGTAACACATGTACCCCGCTCGCACAGGGCCAATCGTGTGAAAAAGTTCCCACGCACCCCAGTAACACACGTACCCCGCTCGCACAGGACTAATCGCGTGTGAATTACCCGCGCACCCTATTAACACATGTACCCCGCTCGCACAGGGCCAATCGTGTGTGAACATTCCCACGCACCCCAGTAACACACATACCCCGCTCGCACAGGGCCAATCACGTGTGAAAGTAACCGCGCACCCCAGTAACACACGTACCCCACTCGCACAGGGCCAATTGCATGTGAAAGTTCCCGCGCACCCCAGTAACACACATACCCCGCTTGCACAGGTCCAATCACATGTGAAAGTACCCGTGCACCCCAGTAACACACATACCCCGCTCACACAGGGCCAATCGTGTGTGAAAGTACCTGCGCACCCGAGTAACACACGTACCCCACTCGCACAGGGCCAATCGCATGTGAAAGTGCCCACGCACCCCAGTAACACATGTACCCCGCTCGCACAGGGCCAATCGCGTGTGAAAGTTCCCATGCACCCCAGTAACACACGTACCCCACTCGCACAGGGCCAATCACGTGTGAAAGTTCCCGCGCACCCCAGTAACACACGTACCCCGCTTGCACAGGGCCAATCACGTGTGAAAGTACACGCGCACCCCAGTAATACACGTTCCCGGCTCGCACAGGGCTGATCATGTGTGAAATTTCCGGTGCACCCCAGTAACACACATACCCCGTTCGCACAGGGCCAATCGCGTGTGAACATTCCTGCACACCCCAGTAACACACGTACCCTGCTTGCACAGGGCCAATTCTGTGTGAAAGTTCCCGCACACCCCAGTAACACATGTACCCCGCTCACACACGGCTGATCGCATGTGAAATTTCCCGCGCACCCCAGTAACACATATACCCCGCTCGCACAGGGCCAATCGTGTGTGAACATTCCTGCACACCCCAGTAACACACGTACCCTGCTTGCACAGGGCCAATTCTGTGTGAAAGTTCCCGCGCACACCAGTAACACATGTAAACCGCTCGCGCAGGGCCAATCTCGTGTGAAAGTTCCCGCACACCCCAGTAACACATGTACCCCGCTCACACACGGCTGATCGCATGTGAAATTTCCCGCGCACCCCAGTAACACATATACCCCGCTCGCACAGGGCCAATCCTGTGTGAAAGTTCCCACGTACCCCACTAACACATGTACCCCGCTCGCACAGGGCCACTCGCGTGTGAAAGTTCCTGCGCACCCCAGTAACACACATACCCCGCTCACACAGGGCCAATCACGTGTGAAAATACCCACGCACCCCAGTAACACACGTACCCCGCTCGCACTGGGCTGATCCAGTGTGAAATTTCCCACGCACCCCAATAACACACCTACCCCGCTCACACAGGGCTGATCGCGTGTGAAATTTCCCGCGCACCCCAGTAACACACGTACCCCACTCGCACAGGGCCAATCGCGTGTGAAAGTTCCCACGCATCCAAGTAACACACGTACCCCGCTTGCACAGGGCCAATTGTGTGTGAAAGTTCCCGCGCACCCCAGTAACACACGTACCCCGCTCGCACAGGGCCAATCACGTGTGAAAGTAACTGCGCACCCCAGTAACACACGTACCCCGCTCGCACAGGACTAATCGCGTGTGAAGTACCGGCGCACCCTAGTAACACATGTACCCCGCTCGCACAGGGCCAATCGTGTGAAAAAGTTCCCACGCACCCCAGTAACACACGTACCCCGCTCGCACAGGACTAATCGCGTGTGAATTACCCGCGCACCCTATTAACACATGTACCCCGCTCGCACAGGGCCAATCGTGTGTGAACATTCCCACGCACCCCAGTAACACACATACCCCGCTCGCACAGGGCCAATCACGTGTGAAAGTAACCGCGCACCCCAGTAACACACGTACCCCACTCGCACAGGGCCAATTGCATGTGAAAGTTCCCGCGCACCCCAGTAACACACATACCCCGCTTGCACAGGTCCAATCACATGTGAAAGTACCCGTGCACCCCAGTAACACACATACCCCGCTCACACAGGGCCAATCGTGTGTGAAAGTACCTGCGCACCCGAGTAACACACGTACCCCACTCGCACAGGGCCAATCGCATGTGAAAGTGCCCACGCACCCCAGTAACACATGTACCCCGCTCGCACAGGGCCAATCGCGTGTGAAAGTTCCCATGCACCCCAGTAACACACGTACCCCACTCGCACAGGGCCAATCACGTGTGAAAGTTCCCGCGCACCCCAGTAACACACGTACCCCGCTTGCACAGGGCCAATCACGTGTGAAAGTACACGCGCACCCCAGTAATACACGTTCCCGGCTCGCACAGGGCTGATCATGTGTGAAATTTCCGGTGCACCCCAGTAACACACATACCCCGTTCGCACAGGGCCAATCGCGTGTGAACATTCCTGCACACCCCAGTAACACACGTACCCTGCTTGCACAGGGCCAATTCTGTGTGAAAGTTCCCGCACACCCCAGTAACACATGTACCCCGCTCACACACGGCTGATCGCATGTGAAATTTCCCGCGCACCCCAGTAACACATATACCCCGCTCGCACAGGGCCAATCGTGTGTGAACATTCCTGCACACCCCAGTAACACACGTACCCTGCTTGCACAGGGCCAATTCTGTGTGAAAGTTCCCGCGCACACCAGTAACACATGTAAACCGCTCGCGCAGGGCCAATCTCGTGTGAAAGTTCCCGCACACCCCAGTAACACATGTACCCCGCTCACACACGGCTGATCGCATGTGAAATTTCCCGCGCACCCCAGTAACACATATACCCCGCTCGCACAGGGCCAATCCTGTGTGAAAGTTCCCACGTACCCCACTAACACATGTACCCCGCTCGCACAGGGCCACTCGCGTGTGAAAGTTCCTGCGCACCCCAGTAACACACATACCCCGCTCACACAGGGCCAATCACGTGTGAAAATACCCACGCACCCCAGTAACACACGTACCCCGCTCGCACTGGGCTGATCCAGTGTGAAATTTCCCACGCACCCCAATAACACACCTACCCCGCTCACACAGGGCTGATCGCGTGTGAAATTTCCCGCGCACCCCAGTAACACACGTACCCCACTCGCACAGGGCCAATCGCGTGTGAAAGTTCCCACGCATCCAAGTAACACACGTACCCCGCTTGCACAGGGCCAATTGTGTGTGAAAGTTCCTGCGCACCCCAGTAACACACGTACCCCGCTCGCACAGGGCCAATCACGTGTGAAAGTAACTGCGCACCCCAGTAACACACGTACCCCGCTCGCACAGGACTAATCGCGTGTGAAGTACCGGCGCACCCTAGTAACACATGTACCCCGCTCGCACAGGGCCAATCGTGTGAAAAAGTTCCCACGCACCCCAGTAACACACGTACCCCGCTCGCACAGGACTAATCGCGTGTGAATTACCCGCGCACCCTATTAACACATGTACCCCGCTCGCACAGGGCCAATCGTGTGTGAACATTCCCACGCACCCCAGTAACACACATACCCCGCTCGCACAGGGCCAATCACGTGTGAAAGTAACCGCGCACCCCAGTAACACACGTACCCCACTCGCACAGGGCCAATTGCATGTGAAAGTTCCCGCGCACCCCAGTAACACACATACCCCGCTTGCACAGGTCCAATCACATGTGAAAGTACCCGTGCACCCCAGTAACACACATACCCCGCTCACACAGGGCCAATCGTGTGTGAAAGTACCTGCGCACCCGAGTAACACACGTACCCTGCTCGCACAGGGCCAATCGCATGTGAAAGTGCCCACGCACCCCAGTAACACATGTACCCCGCTCGCACAGGGCCAATCGCGTGTGAAAGTTCCCACGCACCCCAGTAACACACGTACCCCACTCGCACAGGGCCAATCACGTGTGAAAGTTCCCGCGCACCCCAGTAACACACGTACCCCGCTTGCACAGGGCCAATCACGTGTGAAAGTACACACGCACCCCAGTAATACACGTTCCCCGCTCGCACAGGGCTGATCATGTGTGAAATTTCCGGTGCACCCCAGTAACACACATACCCCGTTCGCACAGGGCCAATCGCGTGTGAACATTCCTGCACACCCCAGTAACACACGTACCCTGCTTGCACAGGGCCAATTCTGTGTGAAAGTTCCCGCGCACACCAGTAACACATGTACCCCGCTTGCACAGGGCCAATCAAGTGTGAAAGTACCCGTGCTCCCCAGTAACACACGTACCCCGCTCGCGCAGGTCCAATCTCATGTGAAAGTTCCCGCGCACCCCAGTAACACATGTACCCCGCTCGCACATGGCTGATTGCATGTGAAATTTCCCGCGCACCCCAGTAACACACGTACCCCGCTCGCACAGGGCCAATCGCATGTGAAAGTTCCCGCGCACCCCAGTAACACACGTACCCCGCTCGCACAGGGCCAATCACGTGTGAAATTTCCCACGCACCCCAGTAACACATGTAATCCGCTCGCACAGGGCCAATCGCATGTGAATGTTTCCACGCACCCCAGTAACACACGTACCCCGCTCGCACAGGACCAATCATGTGTGAAAGTACCTGCGCACCCCAACAACACACGTACCCCGCTCACACAGGGCTGATCGCGTGTGAAATTTCCCGCGCACCCCAGTAACAAACGTACCCCACTCGCACAGGGCCAATCGCATGTGAAAGTTCCCACGCACCCCAGTAACACACGTACCCCGCTTGCACAGGGCCAATTGTGTGTGAAAGTTCCCGCGCAACCCAGTAACACACGTACCCCGCTCGCACAGGGCCAATCACGTGTGAAAGTAACCGCGCACCCCAGTAACACACGTACCCCGCTCGCACAGGGCAAATCGCGTGTGAAAGTAACTGCGCACCCCAGTAACACACATACCCAGCTTGCACAGGGCCAATTGTGTGTGAAAGTTTCCGCGCACCCTAGTAACACACGTACCCCGCTCGCACAGGCCAATCGCGTGTGAAAGTACCCGCGCATCCCAATAACACACGTACCCTGCACGCACAGGGCCAATCACGTGTGAAAGTTCCTGCACACTCCAGTAACACATGTACCCTGCTCGCACAGGGCCAATCGTGTGTGAAAGTTCCAGCGCACCACAGTAACACACGTACCCCGCTCACACAGGGCCAATCGCGTGTGAAAGTACCCGCGCACCCCATTAACACACGTACCCTGCTCGCACAGGGCCAATCATGTGTGAAAGTACCCGCGCACCCCAGTAATACAGTACCCCGCTCGCACAGGGCTGATCACATGTGAAATTTCCGGTGCACCCAAGTAACACATGTACCCCGCTCGCACAGGGCCAATCGTGTGTGAATGTTCCCGCGCACCCCAGTAACACAAGAACCCCGCTTGCACAGGGCCAATTGTGTGTGAAAGTTCCTGCGCACCCCAGTAACACACGTACTCCGCTCGCACAGGGCCAATCAAGTGTGAAAATACCCGCGCTTCCCAGTAACACACGTACCCCGCTCACACAGGGCCAATCGCGTGTGAAAATTCCCACGCACCCCAGTAACACATGTACTCCGCTCGCACAGGGCCAATCGCGTGTGTAAGTTCCAGCGCACCCCAGTAACACACGTACCGCGCTCGCACAGGGCCAATCAAGTGTGAAAGTACCCGTGCTCCCCAGTAACACACGTACCCCGCTCGCGCAGGGCCAATCTCATGTGAAAGTTCCCGCGCACCCAGTAACACACGTACCCCGCTCGCACAGGGCTGTCTGCGTGTGAAATTTCACACACACCCCAGTAACACATGTACCCCACTCGCACAGGGCCAATTGCATGTAAAAGTTCCGCGCACCCCAGTAACACACGTACCCCGCTCGCACAGGGCCAATCACGTGTGAAAGTACCCATGCACCCCAGTAACACACATACCCCGCTCGCACAGGGCCAATCGTGTGTGAATGTACCTGCGCACCCCAGTAACACACGTACCCCACTTACACAGGGCCAATCGCGTGTGAAAGTTCCCGCGCACCCCAGTAACACACGTACCCCGCTCGCACAGGGCCAATCACGTGTGAAAGTAACTGCGCACCCCAGTAACACACGTACCCCGCTCGCACAGGACTAATCGCGTGTGAAGTACCGGCGCACCCTAGTAACACATGTACCCCGCTCGCACAGGGCCAATCGTGTGAAAAAGTTCCCACGCACCCCAGTAACACACGTACCCCGCTCGCACAGGACTAATCGCGTGTGAATTACCCGCGCACCCTATTAACACATGTACCCCGCTCGCACAGGGCCAATCGTGTGTGAACATTCCCACGCACCCCAGTAACACACATACCCCGCTCGCACAGGGCCAATCACGTGTGAAAGTAACCGCGCACCCCAGTAACACACGTACCCCACTCGCACAGGGCCAATTGCATGTGAAAGTTCCCGCGCACCCCAGTAACACACATACCCCGCTTGCACAGGTCCAATCACATGTGAAAGTACCCGTGCACCCCAGTAACACACATACCCCGCTCACACAGGGCCAATCGTGTGTGAAAGTACCTGCGCACCCGAGTAACACACGTACCCCACTCGCACAGGGCCAATCGCATGTGAAAGTGCCCACGCACCCCAGTAACACATGTACCCCGCTCGCACAGGGCCAATCGCGTGTGAAAGTTCCCATGCACCCCAGTAACACACGTACCCCACTCGCACAGGGCCAATCACGTGTGAAAGTTCCCGCGCACCCCAGTAACACACGTACCCCGCTTGCACAGGGCCAATCACGTGTGAAAGTACACGCGCACCCCAGTAATACACGTTCCCGGCTCGCACAGGGCTGATCATGTGTGAAATTTCCGGTGCACCCCAGTAACACACATACCCCGTTCGCACAGGGCCAATCGCGTGTGAACATTCCTGCACACCCCAGTAACACACGTACCCTGCTTGCACAGGGCCAATTCTGTGTGAAAGTTCCCGCACACCCCAGTAACACATGTACCCCGCTCACACACGGCTGATCGCATGTGAAATTTCCCGCGCACCCCAGTAACACATATACCCCGCTCGCACAGGGCCAATCGTGTGTGAACATTCCTGCACACCCCAGTAACACACGTACCCTGCTTGCACAGGGCCAATTCTGTGTGAAAGTTCCCGCGCACACCAGTAACACATGTAAACCGCTCGCGCAGGGCCAATCTCGTGTGAAAGTTCCCGCACACCCCAGTAACACATGTACCCCGCTCACACACGGCTGATCGCATGTGAAATTTCCCGCGCACCCCAGTAACACATATACCCCGCTCGCACAGGGCCAATCCTGTGTGAAAGTTCCCACGTACCCCACTAACACATGTACCCCGCTCGCACAGGGCCACTCGCGTGTGAAAGTTCCTGCGCACCCCAGTAACACACATACCCCGCTCACACAGGGCCAATCACGTGTGAAAATACCCACGCACCCCAGTAACACACGTACCCCGCTCGCACTGGGCTGATCCAGTGTGAAATTTCCCACGCACCCCAATAACACACCTACCCCGCTCACACAGGGCTGATCGCGTGTGAAATTTCCCGCGCACCCCAGTAACACACGTACCCCACTCGCACAGGGCCAATCGCGTGTGAAAGTTCCCACGCATCCAAGTAACACACGTACCCCGCTTGCACAGGGCCAATTGTGTGTGAAAGTTCCTGCGCACCCCAGTAACACACGTACCCCGCTCGCACAGGGCCAATCACGTGTGAAAGTAACTGCGCACCCCAGTAACACACGTACCCCGCTCGCACAGGACTAATCGCGTGTGAAGTACCGGCGCACCCTAGTAACACATGTACCCCGCTCGCACAGGGCCAATCGTGTGAAAAAGTTCCCACGCACCCCAGTAACACACGTACCCCGCTCGCACAGGACTAATCGCGTGTGAATTACCCGCGCACCCTATTAACACATGTACCCCGCTCGCACAGGGCCAATCGTGTGTGAACATTCCCACGCACCCCAGTAACACACATACCCCGCTCGCACAGGGCCAATCACGTGTGAAAGTAACCGCGCACCCCAGTAACACACGTACCCCACTCGCACAGGGCCAATTGCATGTGAAAGTTCCCGCGCACCCCAGTAACACACATACCCCGCTTGCACAGGTCCAATCACATGTGAAAGTACCCGTGCACCCCAGTAACACACATACCCCGCTCACACAGGGCCAATCGTGTGTGAAAGTACCTGCGCACCCGAGTAACACACGTACCCTGCTCGCACAGGGCCAATCGCATGTGAAAGTGCCCACGCACCCCAGTAACACATGTACCCCGCTCGCACAGGGCCAATCGCGTGTGAAAGTTCCCACGCACCCCAGTAACACACGTACCCCACTCGCACAGGGCCAATCACGTGTGAAAGTTCCCGCGCACCCCAGTAACACACGTACCCCGCTTGCACAGGGCCAATCACGTGTGAAAGTACACACGCACCCCAGTAATACACGTTCCCCGCTCGCACAGGGCTGATCATGTGTGAAATTTCCGGTGCACCCCAGTAACACACATACCCCGTTCGCACAGGGCCAATCGCGTGTGAACATTCCTGCACACCCCAGTAACACACGTACCCTGCTTGCACAGGGCCAATTCTGTGTGAAAGTTCCCGCGCACACCAGTAACACATGTACCCCGCTTGCACAGGGCCAATCAAGTGTGAAAGTACCCGTGCTCCCCAGTAACACACGTACCCCGCTCGCGCAGGTCCAATCTCATGTGAAAGTTCCCGCGCACCCCAGTAACACATGTACCCCGCTCGCACATGGCTGATTGCATGTGAAATTTCCCGCGCACCCCAGTAACACACGTACCCCGCTCGCACAGGGCCAATCGCATGTGAAAGTTCCCGCGCACCCCAGTAACACACGTACCCCGCTCGCACAGGGCCAATCACGTGTGAAATTTCCCACGCACCCCAGTAACACATGTAATCCGCTCGCACAGGGCCAATCGCATGTGAATGTTTCCACGCACCCCAGTAACACACGTACCCCGCTCGCACAGGACCAATCATGTGTGAAAGTACCTGCGCACCCCAACAACACACGTACCCCGCTCACACAGGGCTGATCGCGTGTGAAATTTCCCGCGCACCCCAGTAACAAACGTACCCCACTCGCACAGGGCCAATCGCATGTGAAAGTTCCCACGCACCCCAGTAACACACGTACCCCGCTTGCACAGGGCCAATTGTGTGTGAAAGTTCCCGCGCAACCCAGTAACACACGTACCCCGCTCGCACAGGGCCAATCACGTGTGAAAGTAACCGCGCACCCCAGTAACACACGTACCCCGCTCGCACAGGGCAAATCGCGTGTGAAAGTAACTGCGCACCCCAGTAACACACATACCCAGCTTGCACAGGGCCAATTGTGTGTGAAAGTTTCCGCGCACCCTAGTAACACACGTACCCCGCTCGCACAGGCCAATCGCGTGTGAAAGTACCCGCGCATCCCAATAACACACGTACCCTGCACGCACAGGGCCAATCACGTGTGAAAGTTCCTGCACACTCCAGTAACACATGTACCCTGCTCGCACAGGGCCAATCGTGTGTGAAAGTTCCAGCGCACCACAGTAACACACGTACCCCGCTCACACAGGGCCAATCGCGTGTGAAAGTACCCGCGCACCCCATTAACACACGTACCCTGCTCGCACAGGGCCAATCATGTGTGAAAGTACCCGCGCACCCCAGTAATACAGTACCCCGCTCGCACAGGGCTGATCACATGTGAAATTTCCGGTGCACCCAAGTAACACATGTACCCCGCTCGCACAGGGCCAATCGTGTGTGAATGTTCCCGCGCACCCCAGTAACACAAGAACCCCGCTTGCACAGGGCCAATTGTGTGTGAAAGTTCCTGCGCACCCCAGTAACACACGTACTCCGCTCGCACAGGGCCAATCAAGTGTGAAAATACCCGCGCTTCCCAGTAACACACGTACCCCGCTCACACAGGGCCAATCGCGTGTGAAAATTCCCACGCACCCCAGTAACACATGTACTCCGCTCGCACAGGGCCAATCGCGTGTGTAAGTTCCAGCGCACCCCAGTAACACACGTACCGCGCTCGCACAGGGCCAATCAAGTGTGAAAGTACCCGTGCTCCCCAGTAACACACGTACCCCGCTCGCGCAGGGCCAATCTCATGTGAAAGTTCCCGCGCACCCAGTAACACACGTACCCCGCTCGCACAGGGCTGTCTGCGTGTGAAATTTCACACACACCCCAGTAACACATGTACCCCACTCGCACAGGGCCAATTGCATGTAAAAGTTCCGCGCACCCCAGTAACACACGTACCCCGCTCGCACAGGGCCAATCACGTGTGAAAGTACCCATGCACCCCAGTAACACACATACCCCGCTCGCACAGGGCCAATCGTGTGTGAATGTACCTGCGCACCCCAGTAACACACGTACCCCACTTACACAGGGCCAATCGCGTGTGAAAGTACCTGCGCACCCGAGTAACACACGTACCCCACTCGCACAGGGCCAATCGCAAGTGAAAGTGCCCACGCACCCCAGTAACACATGTAGCCCGCTCGCACAGGGCCAACCGCGTGTGAAAGTTCCCACGCACCCCAGTAACACACGTACCCCACTCACACAGGGCCAATCACGTGTGAAAGTTCCCGCGCACCCCAGTAATACACGTACCCCGCTCGCACAGGGCTGATCACGTGTGAAATTTCCGGTGCACCCCAGTAACACACATACCCCGCTCGCACAGGGCCAATCGCGTGTGAACGTTCCTGCACACCCCAGTAACACACGTACCCCGCTCGCACTGGGCTGATCCAGTGTGAAATTTCCCACGCACCCCAATAACACACCTACCCCGCTCACACAGGGCTGATCGCGTGTGAAATTTCCCGCGCACCCCAGTAACACACGTACCCCACTCGCACAGGGCCAATCGCGTGTGAAAGTTCCCACGCATCCAAGTAACACACGTACCCCGCTTGCACAGGGCCAATTGTGTGTGAAAGTTCCCGCGCACCCCAGTAACACACGTACCCCGCTCGCACAGGGCCAATCACGTGTGAAAGTAACTGCGTACCCCAGTAACACACGTACCCCGCTCGCACAGGACTAATCGCGTGTGAAGTACCGGCGCACCCTAGTAACACATGTACCCCGCTCGCACAGGGCCAATCGTGTGAAAAAGTTCCCACGCACCCCAGTAACACACGTACCCCGCTCGCACAGGACTAATCGCGTGTGAATTACCCGCGCACCCTATTAACACATGTACCCCGCTCGCACAGGGCCAATCGTGTGTGAACATTCCCACGCACCCCAGTAACACACATACCCCGCTCGCACAGGGCCAATCACGTGTGAAAGTAACCGCGCACCCCAGTAACACACGTACCCCACTCGCACAGGGCCAATTGCATGTGAAAGTTCCCGCGCACCCCAGTAACACACATACCCCGCTTGCACAGGTCCAATCACATGTGAAAGTACCCGTGCACCCCAGTAACACACATACCCCGCTCACACAGGGCCAATCGTGTGTGAAAGTACCTGCGCACCCGAGTAACACACGTACCCTGCTCGCACAGGGCCAATCGCATGTGAAAGTGCCCACGCACCCCAGTAACACATGTACCCCGCTCGCACAGGGCCAATCGCGTGTGAAAGTTCCCACGCACCCCAGTAACACACGTACCCCACTCGCACAGGGCCAATCACGTGTGAAAGTTCCCGCGCACCCCAGTAACACACGTACCCCGCTTGCACAGGGCCAATCACGTGTGAAAGTACACGCGCACCCCAGTAATACACGTTCCCCGCTCGCACAGGGCTGATCATGTGTGAAATTTCCGGTGCACCCCAGTAACACACATACCCCGTTCGCACAGGGCCAATCGCGTGTGAACATTCCTGCACACCCCAGTAACACACGTACCCTGCTTGCACAGGGCCAATTCTGTGTGAAAGTTCCCGCGCACACCAGTAACACATGTACCCCGCTTGCACAGGGCCAATCAAGTGTGAAAGTACCCGTGCTCCCCAGTAACACACGTACCCCGCTCGCGCAGGTCCAATCTCATGTGAAAGTTCCCGCGCACCCCAGTAACACATGTACCCCGCTCGCACATGGCTGATTGCATGTGAAATTTCCCGCGCACCCCAGTAACACACGTACCCCGCTCGCACAGGGCCAATCGCATGTGAAAGTTCCCGCGCACCCCAGTAACACACGTACCCCGCTCGCACAGGGCCAATCACGTGTGAAATTTCCCACGCACCCCAGTAACACATGTAATCCGCTCGCACAGGGCCAATCGCATGTGAATGTTTCCACGCACCCCAGTAACACACGTACCCCGCTCGCACAGGACCAATCATGTGTGAAAGTACCTGCGCACCCCAACAACACACGTACCCCGCTCACACAGGGCTGATCGCGTGTGAAATTTCCCGCGCACCCCAGTAACAAACGTACCCCACTCACACAGGGCCAATCGCATGTGAAAGTTCCCACGCACCCCAGTAACACACGTACCCCGCTTGCACAGGGCCAATTGTGTGTGAAAGTTCCCGCGCAACCCAGTAACACACGTACCCCGCTTGCACAGGGCCAATTGCATGTGAAAGTTCCCGCGCACCCCAGTAACACACATACCCCGCTTGCACAGGTCCAATCACATGTGAAAGTACCCGTGCACCCCAGTAACACACATACCCCGCTCACACAGGGCCAATCGTGTGTGAAAGTACCTGCGCACCCGAGTAACACACGTACCCTGCTCGCACAGGGCCAATCGCATGTGAAAGTGCCCACGCACCCCAGTAACACATGTACCCCGCTCGCACAGGGCCAATCGCGTGTGAAAGTTCCCACGCACCCCAGTAACACACGTACCCCACTCGCACAGGGCCAATCACGTGTGAAAGTTCCCGCGCACCCCAGTAACACACGTACCCCGCTTGCACAGGGCCAATCACGTGTGAAAGTACACGCGCACCCCAGTAATACACGTTCCCCGCTCGCACAGGGCTGATCATGTGTGAAATTTCCGGTGCACCCCAGTAACACACATACCCCGTTCGCACAGGGCCAATCGCGTGTGAACATTCCTGCACACCCCAGTAACACACGTACCCTGCTTGCACAGGGCCAATTCTGTGTGAAAGTTCCCGCGCACACCAGTAACACATGTACCCCGCTTGCACAGGGCCAATCAAGTGTGAAAGTACCCGTGCTCCCCAGTAACACACGTACCCCGCTCGCGCAGGTCCAATCTCATGTGAAAGTTCCGGCGCACCCCAGTAACACATGTACCCCGCTCGCACATGGCTGATTGCATGTGAAATTTCCCACGCACCCCAGTAACACACGTACCCCGCTCGCACAGGGCCAATCGCATGTGAAAGTTCCCGCGCACCCCAGTAACACACGTACCCCGCTCGCACAGGGCCAATCACGTGTGAAATTTCCCACGCACCCCAGTAACACATGTAATCCGCTCGCACAGGGCCAATCGCATGTGAATGTTTCCACGCACCCCAGTAACACACGTACCCCGCTCGCACAGGACCAATCATGTGTGAAAGTACCTGCGCACCCCAACAACACACGTACCCCGCTCACACAGGGCTGATCGCGTGTGAAATTTCCCGCGCACCCCAGTAACAAACGTACCCCACTCGCACAGGGCCAATCGCATGTGAAAGTTCCCACGCACCCCAGTAACACACGTACCCCGCTTGCACAGGGCCAATTGTGTGTGAAAGTTCCCGCGCAACCCAGTAACACACGTACCCCGCTCGCACAGGGCCAATCACGTGTGAAAGTAACCGCGCACCCCAGTAACACACGTACCCCGCTCGCACATGGCCAATCGCATGTGAAAGTACCCGCGCTCCCCAGTAACACACGTACGCTGCTCGCACAGGGCCAATCACATGTGAAAGTTCCCACGCACCCCAGTAACACATGTACCCCGCTCGCACAGGGCCAATCGCGTGTGAAATTTCCGGTGCACCCCAGTAACACACATACCCCGCTCGCACAGGGCCAATCGCGTGTGAACGTTCCTGCAAACCCCATTAACACACGTACCCTGCTTGCACAGGGCCAATTGCATGTGAAATTTCCCGCACACCCCAGTAACACATGTACCCCGCTCGCACAGGGCCAATCGCGTGTGAAAGTTCCCACGCACACCAGTAACACACGTACCCCACTCGCACAGGGCCAATCACGTGTGAAAGTTCCCGCGCACCCCAGTAACACACGTACCCCGCTCGCACAGGGCCCATCACGTGTGAAAGTACCCACGCACCCCAGTAACACACGTACCCCGCTCGTACAGGACTAATCGCGTGTGAAGTACCCACGCACCCTAGTAACACATGTACCCCACTCACACAGGGCCAATCGCGTGTGAAAGTTCCCACCCACCCCAGTAACACATGTACCCTGCTCATACAGGGCCAATCATGTGTGAAGTACCCGCGCACCCTAGTAACACATGTACCCCGCTCGCACAGGGCCAATCTCGTGTTAAAGTTCCCACGCACCCCAGTAACACACGTACCCCGCTCGCACAGGACTAATCGCGTGTGAAGTACCCGCGACCCTAATAACACATGTACCCCGCTCGCACAGGGCCAATCGTGTGTGAACATTCCCACGCACCCCAGTAACACACATACCCCGCTCGCACAGGGCCAATCGCGTGTGAAAGTAACCGCGCACCCCAGTAACACACGTACCCCACTCGCACAGGGCCAATTGCATGTGAAAGTTCCCGCGCACCCCAGTAACACACATACCCCGCTTGCACAGGTCCAATCACATGTGAAAGTACCCGTGCACCCCAGTAACACACATACCCCGCTCACACAGGGCCAATCGTGTGTGAATGTATCCGCACACCCCAGTAACACACGTACCCCACTTGCACAGGGCCAATCGCGTGTGAAAGTACCTGCGCACCCGAGTAACACACGTACCCCGCTCGCACAGGGCCAATCGCATGTGAAAGTGCCCACGCACCCCAGTAATACATGTACCCCGCTCGCACAGGGCCAATCGTGTGTGAAAGTTCCCACGCACCCCAGTAACACACGTACCCCACTCGCACAGGGCCAATCACGTGTGAAAGTTCCCGCGCACCCCAGTAACACACGTACCCCGCTCGCACAGGGCTGATCACGTGTGAAATTTCCAGTGCACCCCAGTAACACACATACCCCGCTCGCACAGGGCCAATCGCGTGTGAACGTTCCTGCACACCCCAGTAACACACGTACCCTGCTTGCACAGGGCCAATTCTGTGTGAAAGTTCCCGCGCACACCAGTAACACATGTACCCCGCTTGCACAGGGCCAATCAAGTGTGAAAGTACCCGTGCTCCCCAGTAACACACGTACCCCACTCGCGCAGGGCCAATCTCATGTGAAAGTTCCCGCGCACCCCAGTAACACATGTACCCCGCTCGCACATGGCTGATTGCATGTGAAATTTCTCGCGCACCCCAGTAACACACATACCCCGCTCGCACAGGGCTAATCGTATGTGAAAGTTCCCGCGCACCCCAGTAACACACGTACCCCGCTCGCACAGGGCCAATCACGTGTGAAAATACCCACGCACCCCAGTAACACACGTACCCCGCTCGCACTGGGCTGATCCCGTGTGAAATTTCCCACGCACCCCAGTAACACATGTAATCCGCTCGCACAGGGCCAATCGCATGTGAATGATCCCACGCACCCCAGTAACACACGTACCCCGCTCGCACAGGACCAATCATGTGTGAAAGTACCTGCGCACCCCAACAACACACGTACCCCGCTCACACAGGGCTGATCGCGTGTGAAATTTCCCGCGCACCCCAGTAACACACGTACCCCACTCGCACAGGGCCAATCGCATGTGAAAGTTCCCACGCACCCCAGTAACACACGTACCCCGCTTGCACAGGGCCAATTGTGTGTGAAAGTTCCCGCGCAGCCCAGTAACACACGTACCTCGCTCGCACAGGGCCAATCATGTGTGAAAGTAACCGCGCACCCCAGTAACACACGTACCCCGCTCGCACAGGACTAATTGCGTGTGAAGTACCCGCGCACCCTTGTAACACATGTACCCCGCTCGCACAGGGCCAATCGCGTGTGAAAGTTCCCACGCACCCCAGTAACACATGTACCCCTCTCGCACAGGGCCAATCGTGTTTGAACATTCCCATGCACCCCAGTAACACACATACCCCGCTCGCACAGGGCCAATCGCGTTTGAAAGTAACCTCACACTCCAGTAACACATGTACCCCGCTCGCACAGGGCCAATTGCATGTGAAAGTTCCCGCGCACCCCAGTAACACACATACCCCGCTTGCACAGGTCCAATCACATGTGAAAGTACCCGTGCACCCCAGTAACACACATATCCCGCTCACACAGGGCCAATTGTGTGTGAATGTATCCGCACACCCCAGTAACACACGTACCCCACTTGCACAGGGCCAATCGCGTGTGAAAGTTCCCGTGCACCCCAGTAACACACGTATCCCGCTCGCACAGGGCCGATCGTGTGTGAAAGTACCCACGCACCCCAGTAGCACATGTACCCTCTCGCACAGGGCCAATCGCGTGTGAAAGTTCCCACGCACCCCAGTAACACATGTACCCCACTTGCACAGGGCCAATCGCGTGTGAAAGTTCCTGTGCACCCCAGTAACACACGTACCAAGCTTGCAAAGGGCCAATCACGTGTGAAAGTACCCGCGCACCCCAGTAATACACATACCCCACTCGCACAGGGCTGATCCTGTGTGAAATTTCCTGCGCACCCCAGTAACACACGTACCCTGCTCGCACAGGGCCAATCGCGTGTGAAAGTTCCCGCGCACCCCAGTAACACACGTACCCCGCTTGCACAGGGCCAATTGTGTATGAAAGTTCCGGCGCACCCCATTAACACGTACCCCACTCGCACAGGGCCAATCGCATGTGAAAGTACCCGCGCTCCCCAGTAACACACGTACGCTGCTCGCACAGGGCCAATCACATGTGAAAGTTCCCACGCACCCCAGTAACACATGTACCCCGCTCGCACAGGGCCAATCGCGTGTGAAATTTCCGGTGCACCCCAGTAACACACATACCCCGCTCGCACAGGGCCAATCGCGTGTGAACGTTCCTGCAAACCCCAGTAACACACGTACCCTGCTTGCACAGGGCCAATTGCGTGTGAAAGTTCCCACGCACACCAGTAACACATGTACCCCACTCGCACAGGGCCAATCACGTGTGAAAGTTCCCGCGCACCCCAGTAACACACGTACCCCGCTCGCACAGGGCCAATCACGTGTGAAAGTTCCCACGCACCCCAGTAACACACGTACCCCGCTTGCACAGGGCCCATCACGTGTGAAAGTACCCACGCACCCCAGTAACACACGTACCCCGCTCGTACAGGACTAATCGCGTGTGAAGTACCCACGCACCCTAGTAACACATGTACCCCACTCACACAGGGCCAATCGCGTGTGAAAGTTCCCACGCACCCCAGTAACACATGTACCCCTCTCGCACAGGGCCAATCGTGTGTGAACATTCCCACGCACCCCAGTAACACACATACCCTGCTCGCACAGGGCCAATCGCGTGTGAAAGTAACCGTGCACCCCAGTAAAACACGTACCCCACTCGCACAGGGCCAATTGCATGTGAAAGTTCCCGCGCACCCCAGTAACACACATACCCCGCTTGCACAGGTCCAATCACATGTCAAAGTACCCGTGCACCCCAGTAACACACATACCCCGCTCACACAGGGCCAATTGTGTGTGAATGTATCCGCACACCCCAGTAACACACGTACCCCACTTGCACAGGGCCAATCGCGTGTGAAAGTACCCGCGCACCCGAGTAACACACGTACCCCGCTCGCACAGGGCCAATCGCATGTGAAAGTGCCCACGTACCCCAGTAACACATGTACCCCGCTCGCACAGGGCCAATCGCGTGTGAAAGTTCCCACGCACACCAGTAACACACGTACCCCACTCGCCCAGGGCCAATCACGTGTGAAAGTTCCCGCGCACCCCAGTAACACACGTACCCCGCTCGTACAGGACTAATCGCGTGTGAAGTACCCACGCACCCTAGTAACACATGTACCCCACTCACACAGGGCCAATCGCGTGTGAAAGTTCCCACGCACCCCAGTAACACATGTACCCCGCTCGCACAGGGCCAATCGTGTGTGAACATTCCCACGCACCCCAGTAACACATGTACCCCGCTCGCACAGGGCCAATCGCGTGTGAAATTTCCGGTGCACCCCAGTAACACAGATACCCCGCTCGCACAGGGCCAATCGCGTGTGAACGTTCCTGCAAACCCCAGTAACACACGTACCCTGCTTGCACAGGGCCAATTGCGTGTGAATGTATCCGCACACCCCAGTAACACACGTACCCCACTTGCACAGGGCCAATCGCGTGTGAAAGTACCCGCGCACCCGAGTAACACACGTACCCCGCTCGCACAGGGCCAATCGCATGTGAAAGTGCCCACGTACCCCAGTAACACATGTACCCCGCTCGCACAGGGCCAATCGCGTGTGAAAGTTCCCACGCACACCAGTAACACACGTACCCCACTCGCCCAGGGCCAATCACGTGTGAAAGTTCCCGCGCACCCCAGTAACACACGTACCCCGCTCGTACAGGACTAATCGCGTGTGAAGTACCCACGCACCCTAGTAACACATGTACCCCACTCACACAGGGCCAATCGCGTGTGAAAGTTCCCACGCACCCCAGTAACACATGTACCCCGCTCGCACAGGGCCAATCGTGTGTGAACATTCCCACGCACCCCAGTAACACATGTACCCCGCTCGCACAGGGCCAATCGCGTGTGAAATTTCCGGTGCACCCCAGTAACACAGATACCCCGCTCGCACAGGGCCAATCGCGTGTGAACGTTCCTGCAAACCCCAGTGACACACGTACCCTGCTTGCACAGGGCCAATTGCGTGTGAAAGTTCCCACGCACACCAGTAACACACGTACCCCACTCGCACAGGGCCAATCACGTGTGAAAGTTCCCGCGCACCCCAGTAACACACGTACCCCGCTCGCACAGGGCCAATCACGTGTGAAAGTTCCCACGCACACCAGTAACACACGTACCCCACTCGCACAGGGCCAATCACGTGTGAAAGTTCCCGCGCACCCCAGTAACACACGTACCCCACTCGCACAGGGCCAATCACGTGTGAAAGTACCCGCGCACCCCAGTAACACACGTACCCCGCTCGTACAGGACTAATCGTGTGTGAAGTACCCACGCACCCTAGTAACACATGTACCCCACTCACACAGGGCCAATCGCGTGTGAAAGTTCCCACGCACCCCAGTAACACATGTACCCCGCTCGCACAGGGCCAACCGTGTGTGAACATTCCCACGCACCCCAGTAACACACATACCCTGCTCGCACAGGGCCAATCGCGTGTGAAAGTAACCGTGCACCCCAGTAACACACGTACCCCACTCGCACAGGGCCAATTGCATGTGAAAGTTCCCGCGCACCCCAGTAACACACATACCCCGCTTGCACAGGTCCAATCACATGTCAAAGTACCCATGCACCCCAGTAACACACATACCCCGCTCACACAGGGCCAATCGTGTGTGAATGTATCCGCACACCCCAGTAACACACGTACCCCACTTGCACAGGGCCAATCGCGTGTAAAAGTACCCGCGCACCCGAGTAACACACGTACCCCGCTCGCACAGGGCCAATCGCATGTGAAAGTGCCCACGCACCCCAGTAACACATGTACCCCGCTCGCACAGGGTCAATCGCGTGTGAAAGTTCCCACGCACACCAGTAACACACGTACCCCACTCGCCCAGGGCCAATCACGTGTGAAAATTCCCGCGCACCCCAGTAACACACGTACCCCGATCGCACAGGGCCCATCACGTGTGAAAGTACCCGCGCACCCCAGTAATACACGTACCCCGCTCGCACAGGGCTGATCACGTGTGAAATTTCCGGTGCACCCCAGTAACACACATACCCCGCTCGCACAGGGCCAATCGCGTGTGAACGTTCCTGCACACCCCAGTAACACACGTACCCTGCTTGCACAGGGCCAATTCTGTGTGAAAGTTCCCGCGCACACCAGTAACACATGTACCCCGCTTGCACAGGGCCAATCAAGTGTGAAAGTACCCGTGCTCCCCAGTAACACGCGTACCCCGCTCGCGCAGGGCCAATCTCATGTGAAAGTTCCCGCGCACCCCAGTAACACATGTAGCCCGCTCGCACACGGCTGATTGCATGTGAAATTTCCCGCGCATCCCAGTAACACACATACCCCGCTCGCACAGGGCTGATCACGTGTGAAATTTCCGGTGCACCCCAGTAACACACATACCCCGCTCGCACAGGGCCAATCGCGTGTGAACGTTCCTGCACACCCCAGTAACACACGTACCCTGCTTGCACAGGGCCAATTCTGTGTGAAAGTTCCCGCGCACACCAGTAACACATGTACCCCGCTTGCACAGGGCCAATCAAGTGTGAAAGTACCCGTGCTCCCCAGTAACACGCGTACCCCGCTCGCGCAGGGCCAATCTCATGTGAAAGTTCCCGCGCACCCCAGTAACACATGTAGCCCGCTCGCACACGGCTGATTGCATGTGAAATTTCCCGCGCATCCCAGTAACACACATACCTCGCTCGCACAGGGCCAATCGCGTGTGAAAGTTCCCGCGCACCCCAGTAACACACGTACCCCGCTCGCACAGGGCCAATCGCATGTGAAAGTTCCCGCGCACCCCAGTAACACACGTACCCCGCTCGCACAGGGCCAATCACGTGTGAAAATACCCACGCACCCCAGTAACACACGTACCCCGCTCGCACTGGGCTGATCCCGTGTGAAATTTCCCACGCACCCCAGTAACACATGTAATCCGCTCGCACAGGGCCAATCGCATGTGAATGTTCCCACGCACCACAGTAACACACGTACCCCGCTCGCACAGGACCAATCATGTGTGAAAGTACCTGCGCACCCAACAACACACGTACCCCGCTCACACAGGGCTGATCGCGTGTGAAATTTCCCGCGCACCCCAGTAACACACGTACCCCACTCGCACAGGGCCAATCGCGTGTGAAAGTTCCCAAGCACCCCAGTAACACACGTACCCCGCTTGCACAGGGCCAATTGTGTGTGAAAGTTCCCGCGCACCCCAGTAAAACACGTACCCCGCTCGCACAGGGCCAATCATGTGTGAAAGTAACCGCGCACCCCAGTAACACACGTACCCCGCTCGCACAAGACTAATCGCGTGTGAAGTACCCGCGCACCCTAGTAACACATGTACCCCGCTCGCACAGGGCCAATCGCGTGTGAAAGTTCCCACGCGCCCCAGTAACACATGTACCCCGCTCGCACAGGGCCAATCGTGTGTGAACATTCCCATGCACCCCAGTAACACACATACCCGCTCGCACAGGGCCAATCGTGTGTGAAAGTAACCGCGCACCCCAGTAACACACGTACCCCACTCGCACAGGGCCAATTGCATGTGAAAGTTCCCGTGCACCCCAGTAACACACATACCCCGCTTGCACAGGTCCAATCACATGTGAAAGTACCCGTGCACCCCAGTAACACACATATCCCGCTCACACAGGGCCAATCGCGTGTGAATGTATCCACGCACCCCAGTAACACACGTACCCCGCTCGCACAGGGCCAATCGTGTGTGAAAGTACCCACGCACCCCAGTAGCACATGTACCCTCTCGCACAGGGCCAATTGCGTGTGAAAGTTCCCACGCACCCCAGTAACACATGTACCCCACTTGCACAGGGCCAATCGCGTGTGAAAGTTCTCGTGCACCCCAGTAACACACGTACCAAGCTTGCAAAGGGCCAATCACGTGTGAAAGTACCAGCGCACCCCAGTAATACACATACCCCACTCGCACAGGGCTGATCCCGTGTGAAATTTCCTGCGCACCCCAGTAACACACGTACCCCGCTCGCACATGGCCAATCGCGTGTGAAAGTTCCCGCGCACCCCAGTAACACACGTACCCCGCTTGCACAGGGCCAATTGTGTATGAAAGTTCCTGCGCACCCCATTAACACACATACCCCACTCGCACAGGGCCAATCGCATGTGAAAGTACCCGCGCTCCCCAGTAACAAACGTAGGCTGCTCGCACAGGGCCAATCACATGTGAAAGTTCCCACGCACCCCAGTAACACATGTACCCCGCTCGCACAGGGCCAATCGCGTGTCAAATTTCCGGTGCACCCCAGTAACACATGTAGCCCGCTCGCACAGGGCCAATCGCGTGTGAAAGTTCCCACGCACCCCAGTAACACACGTACCCCACTCACACAGGGCCAATCACGTGTGAAAGTTCCCGCGCACCCCAGTAACACACGTACCCCGCTTGCACAGGGCCAATCACGTGTGAAAGTACCCGCGCACCCCAGTAATACACGTACCCCGCTCGCACAGGGCTGATCACGTGTGAAATTTCCGGTGCACCCCAGTAACACACATACCCCGCTCGCACAGGGCCAATCGCGTGTGAACGTTCCTGCACACCCCAGTAACACACGTACCCTGCTTGCACAGGGCCAATTCTGTGTGAAAGTTCCCGCGCACACCAGTAACACATGTACCCCGCTTGCACAGGGCCAATCAAGTGTGAAAGTACCCGTGCTCCCCAGTAACACACGTACCCCGCTCGCGCAGGGCCAATCTCATGTGAAAGTTCCGGCGCACCCAGTAACACATGTACCCCGCTCGCACATGGCTGATTGCATGTGAAATTTCCCGCGCACCCCAGTAACACACATACCCCGCTCGCACAGGGCCAATCGCGTGTGAAAGTTGCCGCGCACCCCAGTAAAACACGTACCCCGCTCGTACAGGGCCAATCGCATGTGAAAGTTCCCGCGCACCCCAGTAACACACGTACCCCGCTCGCACAGGGCCAATCACGTGTGAAAATACCCACGCACCCCAGTTACACACGTACCCCGCTCGCACTGGGCTGATCCCGTGTGAAATTTCCCACGCACCCCAGTAACACATGTAATCCGCTCGCACAGGACCAATCATGTGTGAAAGTACCTGCGCACCCCAACAACACACGTACCCCGCTCACACAGGGCTGATCGCGTGTGAAATTTCCCGCGCACCCCAGTAACACACGTACCCCACTCGCACAGGGCCAATCGCATGTGAAAGTTCCCACGCACCCCAGTAACACACGTACCCCGCTTGCACAGGGCCAATTGTGTGTGAAAGTTCCCGCGCACCCCAGTAACACACGTACCCCGCTCGCACAGGGCCAATCACGTGTGAAAGTAACCGTGCACCCCAGTAACACACGTACCCCGCTCGCAAAGGACTAATCGCGTGTGAAGTACCCGCGCACCCTAGTAACACATGTACCCCGCTCGCACAGGGCCAATCGCGTGTGAAAGTTCCCACGCACCCCAGTAACACATGTACCCCTCTCGCACAGGGCCAATCGTGTTTGAACATTCCCATGCACCCCAGTAACCCACATACCCCGCTCGCATAGGGCCAATTGCGTGTGAAAGTAACCGCGCACCCCAGTAACACACGTACCCCACTCGCACAGGGCCAATTGCATGTTAAAGTTCCCACGCACCCCAGTAACACACGTACCGCGCTCGCACAGGGCCAATCACGTGTGAAAGTACCCATGCACCCCAGTAACACGCATACCCCGCTCGCACATGGCCATTCGCGTGTGAATGTACCCGCGCACCCCGGTAACACACGTACACCACTCGCACAGGGCCAATCGCGTGTGAAAGTTCCCGCGCACCCCAGTAACACATGTACCCCGCTCGCACAGGGCCAATCGCGTGTGAAAGTTCCCGCACACCCCAGTAACACACGTACCCCACTCGCACAGGGCCAATCGCGTGTGAAAGTACCCACGCACCCCAGTAACACATGTACCCCACTCGCACAGGGCCAATCGCATGTGAAAGTTCCCACGCACCACAGTAACACACGTACCCCGCTCGCACAGGGCCAATCACGTGTGAAAGTACCCGCGCACCTCAGTAACACACGTACGCCGCTCGCACAGGGCCAATCCCGTGTGAAATTTCCTGCGCACCCCAGTAACACACGTACCCCACTCGCACAGGGCCAATCGCGTGTGAAAGTTCCTGCGCACCCCAGTAACACACATACCCCGCTTGCACAGGGCCAATTGTGTGTGAAAGTTCCCGCGCACCCTAATAACACACGTACCCCGCTCGCACAGGCCAATCGCGTGTGAAAGTACACGCGCATCCCAGTAACACACGTACCCTGCACGCACAGGGACAATCACATGTGAAAGTTCCTGCACACTCCAGTAACACATGTACCCCGCTCGCACAGGGCCAATCGTGTGTGAAAGTTCCAGCGCACCCCAGTAACACACGCACCCTGCTCGCACAGGGCCAATCGCGTGTGAAAGTACCCGCGCACCCCAGTAACACACGTACCCCGCACGCACAGGGCCAATCACGTGTGAAAGTTCCTGCACACTCCAGTAACACACGTACCCGTCTCGCACAGGGCTAATCGCGTGTGAAAGTACCTGCGCACCCTAGTAATACACGTACCCCGCTCGCACAGGGCCAATCGCGTGTGAAAGTTCCCGCACACCCCAGTAACACACGTACCCCGCTCGCACAGGGCCAATCACGTGTGAAAGTACCCGTGCACCCCAGTAACACACATACCCTGCTCGCACAGGGCCAATCGCGTGTGAATGTACCCGCGCACCCCAGTAACACACGTACACCACTCGCACAGGGCCAAACGCGTGTGAAAGTTCCCGCGCACCCCAGTAACACACGTACCCCGCTCGCACAGGGCCAATCGCTTGTGAAAGTTCCCGCACACCCCAGTAACACACGTACCCCGCTCGCACAGGGCAAATCGCGTGTGAAAGTAACTGCGCACCCCAGTAACACACATACCCAGCTTGCACAGGGCCAATTGTGTGTGAAAGTTTCCGCGCACCCTAGTAACACACGTACCCCGCTCGCACAGGCCAATCGCGTGTGAAAGTACCCGCGCATCCCAATAACACACGTACCCTGCACGCACAGGGCCAATCACGTGTGAAAGTTCCTGCACACTCCAGTAACACATGTACCCTGCTCGCACAGGGCCAATCGTGTGTGAAAGTTCCAGCGCACCACAGTAACACACGTACCCCGCTCACACAGGGCCAATCGCGTGTGAAAGTACCCGCGCACCCCATTAACACACGTACCCTGCTCGCACAGGGCCAATCATGTGTGAAAGTACCCGCGCACCCCAGTAATACAGTACCCCGCTCGCACAGGGCTGATCACATGTGAAATTTCCGGTGCACCCAAGTAACACATGTACCCCGCTCGCACAGGGCCAATCGTGTGTGAATGTTCCCGCGCACCCCAGTAACACAAGAACCCCACTTGCACAGGGCCAATTGTGTGTGAAAGTTCCTGCGCACCCCAGTAACACACGTACTCCGCTCGCACAGGGCCAATCAAGTGTGAAAATACCCGCGCTTCCCAGTAACACACGTACCCCGCTCACACAGGGCCAATCGCGTGTGAAAATTCCCACGCACCCCAGTAACACATGTACTCCGCTCGCACAGGGCCAATCGCGTGTGTAAGTTCCAGCGCACCCCAGTAACACACGTACCGCGCTCGCACAGGGCCAATCAAGTGTGAAAGTACCCGTGCTCCCCAGTAACACACGTACCCCGCTCGCGCAGGGCCAATCTCATGTGAAAGTTCCCGCGCACCCAGTAACACACGTACCCCGCTCGCACAGGGCTGACTGCGTGTGAAATTTCACACGCACCCCAGTAACACATGTACCCCACTCGCACAGGGCCAATTGCATGTAAAAGTTCCGCGCACCCCAGTAACACACGTACCCCGCTCGCACAGGGCCAATCACGTGTGAAAGTACCCATGCACCCCAGTAACACACATACCCCGCTCGCACAGGGCCAATCGTGTGTGAATGTACCTGCGCACCCCAGTAACACACGTACCCCACTTGCACAGGGCCAATCGCGTGTGAAAGTACCTGCGCACCCGAGTAACACACGTACCCCACTCGCACAGGGCCAATCGCAAGTGAAAGTGCCCACGCACCCCAGTAACACATGTAGCCCGCTCGCACAGGGCCAATCGCGTGTGAAAGTTCCCACGCACCCCAGTAACACACGTACCCCACTCACACAGGGCCAATCACGTGTGAAAGTTCCCGCGCACCCCAGTAACACACGTACCCCGCTTGCACAGGGCCAATCACGTGTGAAAGTACCCGCGCACCCCAGTAATACACGTACCCCGCTCGCACAGGGCTGATCACGTGTGAAATTTCCGGTGCACCCCAGTAACACACATACCCCGCTCGCACAGGGCCAATCGCGTGTGAACGTTCCTGCACACCCCAGTAACACACGTACCCCGCTCGCACTGGGCTGATCCAGTGTGAAATTTCCCACGCACCCCAATAACACACCTACCCCGCTCACACAGGGCTGATCGCGTGTGAAATTTCCCGTGCACCCCAGTAACACACGTACCCCACTCGCACAGGGCCAATCGCGTGTGAAAGTTCCCACGCATCCAAGTAACACACGTACCCCGCTTGCACAGGGCCAATTGTGTGTGAAAGTTCCCGCGCACCCCAGTAACACACGTACCCCGCTCGCACAGGGCCAATCACGTGTGAAAGTAACTGCGCACCCCAGTAACACACGTACCCCGCTCGCACAGGACTAATCGCGTGTGAAGTACCGGCGCACCCTAGTAACACATGTACCCCGCTCGCACAGGGCCAATCGTGTGAAAAAGTTCCCACGCACCCCAGTAACACATGTACCCCGCTCGCACAGGACTAATCGCGTGTGAATTACCCGCGCACCCTATTAACACATGTACCCCGCTCGCACAGGGCCAATCGTGTGTGAACATTCCCACGCACCCCAGTAACACACATACCCCGCTCGCACAGGGCCAATCACGTGTGAAAGTAACCGCGCACCCCAGTAACACACGTACCCCACTCGCACAGGGCCAATTGCATGTGAAAGTTCCCGCGCACCCCAGTAACACACATACCCCGCTTGCACAGGTCCAATCACATGTGAAAGTACCCGTGCACCCCAGTAACACACATACCCCGCTCACACAGGGCCAATCGTGTGTGAAAGTACCTGCGCACCCGAGTAACACACGTACCCTGCTCGCACAGGGCCAATCGCATGTGAAAGTGCCCACGCACCCCAGTAACACATGTACCCCGCTCGCACAGGGCCAATCGCGTGTGAAAGTTCCCACGCACCCCAGTAACACACGTACCCCACTCACACAGGGCCAATCACGTGTGAAAGTTCCCGCGCACCCCAGTAACACACGTACCCCGCTTGCACAGGGCCAATCACGTGTGAAAGTACACGCGCACCCCAGTAATACACGTTCCCCGCTCGCACAGGGCTGATCATGTGTGAAATTTCCGGTGCACCCCAGTAACACACATACCCCGTTCGCACAGGGCCAATCGCGTGTGAACATTCCTGCACACCCCAGTAACACACGTACCCTGCTTGCACAGGGCCAATTCTGTGTGAAAGTTCCCGCGCACACCAGTAACACATGTACCCCGCTTGCACAGGGCCAATCAAGTGTGAAAGTACCCGTGCTCCCCAGTAACACACGTACCCCGCTCGCGCAGGTCCAATCTCATGTGAAAGTTCCCGCGCACCCCAGTAACACATGTACCCCGCTCGCACATGGCTGATTGCATGTGAAATTTCCCGCGCACCCCAGTAACACACGTACCCCGCTCGCACAGGGCCAATCGCATGTGAAAGTTCCCGCGCACCCCAGTAACACACGTACCCCGCTCGCACAGGGCCAATCACGTGTGAAATTTCCCACGCACCCCAGTAACACATGTAATCCGCTCGCACAGGGCCAATCGCATGTGAATGTTTCCACGCACCCCAGTAACACACGTACCCCGCTCGCACAGGACCAATCATGTGTGAAAGTACCTGCGCACCCCAACAACACACATACCCCGCTCACACAGGGCTGATCGCGTGTGAAATTTCCCGCGCACCCCAGTAACAAACGTACCCCACTCGCACAGGGCCAATCGCATGTGAAAGTTCCCACGCACCCCAGTAACACACGTACCCCGCTTGCACAGGGCCAATTGTGTGTGAAAGTTCCCGCGCAACCCAGTAACACACGTACCCCGCTCGCACAGGGCCAATCACGTGTGAAAGTAACCGCGCACCCCAGTAACACACGTACCCCGCTCGCACATGGCCAATCGCATGTGAAAGTACCCGCGCTCCCCAGTAACACACGTACGCTGCTCGCACAGGGCCAATCACATGTGAAAGTTCCCACGCACCCCAGTAACACATGTACCCCGCTCGCACAGGGCCAATCGCGTGTGAAATTTCCGGTGCACCCCAGTAACACACATACCCCGCTCGCACAGGGCCAATCGCGTGTGAACGTTCCTGCAAACCCCATTAACACACGTACCCTGCTTGCACAGGGCCAATTGCATGTGAAATTTCCCGCACACCCCAGTAACACATGTACCCCGCTCGCACAGGGCCAATCGCGTGTGAAAGTTCCCACGCACACCAGTAACACACGTACCCCACTCGCACAGGGCCAATCACGTGTGAAAGTTCCCGCGCACCCCAGTAACACACGTACCCCGCTCGCACAGGGCCCATCACCTGTGAAAGTACCCGCGCACCCCAGTAACACACGTACCCCGCTCGTACAGGACTAATCGCGTGTGAAGTACCCACGCACCCTAGTAACACATGTACCCCACTCACACAGGGCCAATCGCGTGTGAAAGTTCCCACCCACCCCAGTAACACATGTACCCTGCTCGCACAGGGCCAATCATGTGTGAAGTACCCGCGCACCCTAGTAACACATGTACCCCGCTCGCACAGGGCCAATCTCGTGTTAAAGTTCCCACGCACCCCAGTAACACACGTACCCCGCTCGCACAGGACTAATCGCGTGTGAAGTACCCGCGACCCTAATAACACATGTACCCCGCTCGCACAGGGCCAATCGTGTGTGAACATTCCCACGCACCCCAGTAACACACATACCCCGCTCGCACAGGGCCAATCGCGTGTGAAAGTAACCGCGCACCCCAGTAACACACGTACCCCACTCGCACAGGGCCAATTGCATGTGAAAGTTCCCGCGCACCCCAGTAACACACATACCCCGCTTGCACAGGTCCAATCACATGTGAAAGTACCCGTGCACCCCAGTAACACACATACCCCGCTCACACAGGGCCAATCGTGTGTGAATGTATCCGCACACCCCAGTAACACACGTACCCCACTTGCACAGGGCCAATCGCGTGTGAAAGTACCTGCGCACCCGAGTAACACACGTACCCCGCTCGCACAGGGCCAATCGCATGTGAAAGTGCCCACGCACCCCAGTAATACATGTACCCCGCTCGCACAGGGCCAATCGTGTGTGAAAGTTCCCACGCACCCCAGTAACACACGTACCCCACTCGCACAGGGCCAATCACGTGTGAAAGTTCCCGCGCACCCCAGTAACACACGTACCCCGCTTGCACAGGGCCAATCACGTGTGAAAGTACCCCTGCACCCCAGTAATACACGTACCCCGCTCGCACAGGGCTGATCACGTGTGAAATTTCCAGTGCACCCCAGTAACACACATACCCCGCTCGCACAGGGCCAATCGCGTGTGAACGTTCCTGCACACCCCAGTAACACACGTACCCTGCTTGCACAGGGCCAATTCTGTGTGAAAGTTCCCGCGCACACCAGTAACACATGTACCCCGCTTGCACAGGGCCAATCAAGTGTGAAAGTACCCGTGCTCCCCAGTAACACACGTACCCCACTCGCGCAGGGCCAATCTCATGTGAAAGTTCCCGCGCACCCCAGTAACACATGTACCCCGCTCGCACATGGCTGATTGCATGTGAAATTTCTCGCGCACCCCAGTAACACACATACCCCGCTCGCACAGGGCTAATCGCATGTGAAAGTTCCCGCGCACCCCAGTAACACACGTACCCCGCTCGCACAGGGCCAATCGCATGTGAAAGTTCCCGCGCACCCCAGTAACACACGTACCCCGCTCGCACAGGGCCAATCACGTGTGAAAATACCCACGCACCCCAGTAACACACGTACCCCGCTCGCACTGGGCTGATCCCGTGTGAAATTTCCCACGCACCCCAGTAACACATGTAATCTGCTCGCACAGGGCCAATCGCATGTGAATGATCCCACGCACCCCAGTAACACACGTACCCCGCTCGCACAGGACCAATCATGTGTGAAAGTACCTGCGCACCCCAACAACACACGTACCCCGCTCACACAGGGCTGATCGCGTGTGAAATTTCCCGCGCACCCCAGTAACACACGTACCCCACTCGCACAGGGCCAATCGCATGTGAAAGTTCCCACGCACCCCAGTAACACACGTACCCCGCTTGCACAGGGCCAATTGTGTGTGAAAGTTCCCGCGCACCCCAGTAACACACGTACCCCGCTCGCACAGGGCCAATCATGTGTGAAAGTAACCGCGCACCCCAGTAACACACGTACCCCGCTCGCACAGGACTAATTGCGTGTGAAGTACCCGCGCACCCTTGTAACACATGTACCCCGCTCGCACAGGGCCAATCGCGTGTGAAAGTTCCCACGCACCCCAGTAACACATGTACCCCTCTCGCACAGGGCCAATCGTGTTTGAACATTCCCATGCACCCCAGTAACACACATACCCCGCTCGCACAGGGCCAATCGCGTTTGAAAGTAACCTCACACCCCAGTAACACATGTACCCCGCTCGCACAGGGCCAATTGCATGTGAAAGTTCCCGCGCACCCCAGTAACACACATACCCCGCTTGCACAGGTCCAATCACATGTGAAAGTACCCGTGCACCCCAGTAACACACATATCCCGCTCACACAGGGCCAATTGTGTGTGAATGTATCCGCACACCCCAGTAACACACGTACCCCACTTGCACAGGGCCAATCGCGTGTGAAAGTTCCCGTGCACCCCAGTAACACACGTATCCCGCTCGCACAGGGCCGATCGTGTGTGAAAGTACCCACGCACCCCAGTAGCACATGTACCCTCTCGCACAGGGCCAATCGCGTGTGAAAGTTCCCACGCACCCCAGTAACACATGTACCCCACTTGCACAGGGCCAATCGCGTGTGAAAGTTCCTGTGCACCCCAGTAACACACGTACCAAGCTTGCAAAGGGCCAATCACGTGTGAAAGTACCCGCGCACCCCAGTAATACACATACCCCACTCGCACAGGGCTGATCCTGTGTGAAATTTCCTGCGCACCCCAGTAACACACATACCCTGCTCGCACAGGGCCAATCGCGTGTGAAAGTTCCCGCGCACCCCAGTAACACACGTACCCCGCTTGCACAGGGCCAATTGTGTATGAAAGTTCCGGCGCACCCCATTAACACGTACCCCACTCGCACAGGGCCAATCGCATGTGAAAGTACCCGCGCTCCCCAGTAACACACGTACGCTGCTCGCACAGGGCCAATCACATGTGAAAGTTCCCACGCACCCCAGTAACACATGTACCCCGCTCGCACAGGGCCAATCGCGTGTGAAATTTCCGGTGCACCCCAGTAACACACATACCCCGCTCGCACATGGCCAATCGCGTGTGAACGTTCCTGCAAACCCCAGTAACACACGTACCCTGCTTGCACAGGGCCAATTGCGTGTGAAAGTTCCCACGCACACCAGTAACACATGTACCCCACTCGCACAGGGCCAATCACGTGTGAAAGTTCCCGCGCACCCCAGTAACACACGTACCCCGCTCGCACAGGGCCAATCACGTGTGAAAGTTCCCACGCACCCCAGTAACACACGTACCCCGCTTGCACAGGGCCCATCACGTGTGAAAGTACCCGCGCACCCCAGTAACACACGTACCCCGCTCGTACAGGACTAATCGCGTGTGAAGTACCCACGCACCCTAGTAACACATGTACCCCACTCACACAGGGCCAATCGCGTGTGAAAGTTCCCACGCACCCCAGTAACACATGTACCCCTCTCGCACAGGGCCAATCGTGTGTGAACATTCCCACGCACCCCAGTAACACACATACCCTGCTCGCACAGGGCCAATCGCGTGTGAAAGTAACCGTGCACCCCAGTAAAACACGTACCCCACTCGCACAGGGCCAATTGCATGTGAAAGTTCCCGCGCACCCCAGTAACACACATACCCCGCTTGCACAGGTCCAATCACATGTCAAAGTACCCGTGCACCCCAGTAACACACATACCCCGCTCACACAGGGCCAATTGTGTGTGAATGTATCCGCAAACCCCAGTAACACACGTACCCCACTTGCACAGGGCCAATTGCGTGTGAAAGTACCCGCGCACCCGAGTAACACACGTACCCCGCTCGCACAGGGCCAATCGCATGTGAAAGTGCCCACGTACCCCAGTAACACATGTACCTCGCTCGCACAGGGCCAATCGCGTGTGAAAGTTCCCACGCACACCAGTAACACACGTACCCCACTCGCCCAGGGCCAATCACGTGTGAAAGTTCCCGCGCACCCCAGTAACACACGTACCCCGCTCGTACAGGACTAATCGCGTGTGAAGTACCCACGCACCCTAGTAACACATGTACCCCACTCACACAGGGCCAATCGCGTGTGAAAGTTCCCACGCACCCCAGTAACACATGTACCCCGCTCGCACAGGGCCAATCGTGTGTGAACATTCCCACGCACCCCAGTAACACATGTACCCCGCTCGCACAGGGCCAATCGCGTGTGAAATTTCCGGTGCACCCCAGTAACACAGATACCCCGCTCGCACAGGGCCAATCGCGTGTGAACGTTCCTGCAAACCCCAGTAACACACGTACCCTGCTTGCACAGGGCCAATTGCGTGTGAAAGTTCCCACGCACACCAGTAACACACGTACCCCACTCGCACAGGGCCAATCACGTGTGAAAGTTCCCGCGCACCCCAGTAACACACGTACCCCGCTCGCACAGGGCCAATCACGTGTGAAAGTTCCCACGCACACCAGTAACACACGTACCCCACTCGCACAGGGCCAATCACGTGTGAAAGTTCCCGCGCACCCCAGTAACACACGTACCCCGCTCGCACAGGGCCAATCACGTGTGAAAGTACCCGCGCACCCCAGTAACACACGTACCCCGCTCGTACAGGACTAATCGTGTGTGAAGTACCCACGCACCCTAGTAACACATGTACCCCACTCACACAGGGCCAATCGCGTGTGAAAGTTCCCACGCACCCCAGTAACACATGTACCCCGCTCGCACAGGGCCAACCGTGTGTGAACATTCCCACGCACCCCAGTAACACACATACCCTGCTCGCACAGGGCCAATCGCGTGTGAAAGTAACCGTGCACCCCAGTAACACACGTACCCCACTCGCACAGGGCCAATTGCATGTGAAAGTTCCCGCGCACCCCAGTAACACACATACCCCGCTTGCACAGGTCCAATCACATGTCAAAGTACCCGTGCACCCCAGTAACACACATACCCCGCTCACACAGGGCCAATCGTGTGTGAATGTATCCGCACACCCCAGTAACACACGTACCCCACTTGCACAGGGCCAATCGCGTGTGAAAGTACCCGCGCACCCGAGTAACACACGTACCCCGCTCGCACAGGGCCAATCGCATGTGAAAGTGCCCACGCACCCCAGTAACACATGTACCCCGCTCGCACAGGGTCAATCGCGTGTGAAAGTTCCCACGCACACCAGTAACACACGTACCCCACTCGCCCTGGGCCAATCACGTGTGAAAATTCCCGCGCACCCCAGTAACACACGTACCCCGCTCGCACAGGGCCCATCACGTGTGAAAGTACCCGCGCACCCCAGTAATACACGTACCCCGCTCGCACAGGGCTGATCACGTGTGAAATTTCCGGTGCACCCCAGTAACACACATACCCCGCTCGCACAGGGCCAATCGCGTGTGAACGTTCCTGCACACCCCAGTAACACACGTACCCTGCTTGCACAGGGCCAATTTTGTGTGAAAGTTCCCGCGCACACCAGTAACACATGTACCCCGCTTGCACAGGGCCAATCAAGTGTGAAAGTACCCGTGCTCCCCAGTAACACGCGTACCCCGCTCGCGCAGGGCCAATCTCATGTGAAAGTTCCCGCGCACCCCAGTAACACATGTAGCCCGCTCGCACACGGCTGATTGCATGTGAAATTTCCCGCGCATCCCAGTAACACACATACCCCGCTCGCACAGGGCTGATCACGTGTGAAATTTCCGGTGCACCCCAGTAACACACATACCCCGCTCGCACAGGGCCAATCGCGTGTGAACGTTCCTGCACACCCCAGTAACACACGTACCCTGCTTGCACAGGGCCAATTCTGTGTGAAAGTTCCCGCGCACACCAGTAACACATGTACCCCGCTTGCACAGGGCCAATCAAGTGTGAAAGTACCCGTGCTCCCCAGTAACACGCGTACCCCGCTCGCGCAGGGCCAATCTCATGTGAAAGTTCCCGCGCACCCCAGTAACACATGTAGCCCGCTCGCACACGGCTGATTGCATGTGAAATTTCCCGCGCATCCCAGTAACACACATACCCCGCTCGCACAGGGCCAATCGCGTGTGAAAGTTCCCGCGCACCCCAGTAACACACGTACCCCGCTCGCACAGGGCCAATCGCATGTGAAAGTTCCCGCGCACCCCAGTAACACACGTACCCCGCTCGCACAGGGCCAATAACGTGTGAAAATACCCACGCACCCCAGTAACACACGTACCCCGCTCGCACTGGGCTGATCCCGTGTGAAATTTCCCACGCACCCCAGTAACACATGTAATCCGCTCGCACAGGGCCAATCGCATGTGAATGTTCCCACGCACCACAGTAACACACGTACCCCGCTCGCACAGGACCAATCATGTGTGAAAGTACCTGCGCACCCAACAACACACGTACCCCGCTCACACAGGGCTGATCGCGTGTGAAATTTCCCGCGCACCCCAGTAACACACGTACCCCACTCGCACAGGGCCAATCGCGTGTGAAAGTTCCCAAGCACCCCAGTAACACACGTACCCCGCTTGCACAGGGCCAATTGTGTGTGAAAGTTCCCGCGCACCCCAGTAAAACACGTACCCCGCTCGCACAGGGCCAATCATGTGTGAAAGTAACCGCGCACCCCAGTAACACACGTACCCCGCTCGCACAGGACTAATCGCGTGTGAAGTACCCGCGCACCCTAGTAACACATGTACCCCGCTCGCACAGGGCCAATCGCGTGTGAAAGTTCCCACGCGCCCCAGTAACACATGTACCCCGCTCGCACAGGGCCAATCGTGTGTGAACATTCCCATGCACCCCAGTAACACACATACCCGCTCGCACAGGGCCAATCGTGTGTGAAAGTAACCGCGCACCCCAGTAACACACGTACCCCACTCGCACAGGGCCAATTGCATGTGAAAGTTCCCGTGCACCCCAGTAACACACATACCCCGCTTGCACAGGTCCAATCACATGTGAAAGTACCCGTGCACCCCAGTAACACACATATCCCGCTCACACAGGGCCAATCGCGTGTGAATGTATCCACGCACCCCAGTAACACACGTACCCCGCTCGCACAGGGCCAATCGTGTGTGAAAGTACCCACGCACCCCAGTAGCACATGTACCCTCTCGCACAGGGCCAATTGCGTGTGAAAGTTCCCACGCACCCCAGTAACACATGTACCCCACTTGCACAGGGCCAATCGCGTGTGAAAGTTCTCGTGCACCCCAGTAACACACGTACCAAGCTTGCAAAGGGCCAATCACGTGTGAAAGTACCAGCGCACCCCAGTAATACACATACCCCACTCGCACAGGGCTGATCCCGTGTGAAATTTCCTGCGCACCCCAGTAACACACGTACCCCGCTCGCACATGGCCAATCGCGTGTGAAAGTTCCCGCGCACCCCAGTAACACACGTACCCCGCTTGCACAGGGCCAATTGTGTATGAAAGTTCCTGCGCACCCCATTAACACACATACCCCACTCGCACAGGGCCAATCGCATGTGAAAGTACCCGCGCTCCCCAGTAACAAACGTAGGCTGCTCGCACAGGGCCAATCACATGTGAAAGTTCCCACGCACCCCAGTAACACATGTACCCCGCTCGCACAGGGCCAATCGCGTGTCAAATTTCCGGTGCACCCCAGTAACACAGATACCCCGCTCGCACAGGGCCAATCGCGTGTGAACGTTCCTGCAAACCCCAGTAACACACGTACCCTGCTTGCACAGGGCCAATTGTGTGTGAAAGTTCCCGCGCACCCCAGTAACACATGTACCCCGCTCGCACAGGGCCAATCAAGTGTGAAAGTACCCGTGCTCCCCAGTAACACACGTACCCCGCTCGCGCAGGGCCGATCTCGTGTGAAAGTTCCCGCACACCCCAGTAACACATGTACCCCGCTCACACACGGCTGATCGCATGTGAAATTTCCCGCGCACCCCAGTAACACACGTACCCCGCTCGCACAGGGCCAATCGTGTGTGAAAGTTCCCACGTACCCCAGTAACACATGTACCCCGCTCGCACAGGGCCACTCGCGTGTGAAAGTTCCTGCACACCCCAGTAACACACATACCCCGCTGACACAGGGCCAATCATGTGTGAAAATACCCACGCACCCCAGTAACACACGTACCCCGCTCGCACTGGGCTGATCCAGTGTGAAATTTCCCACGCACCCCAGTAACACACGTACCCCGCTCGCACAGGGCCAATCGCATCTGAATGTTCCCGCGCACCCCAGTAATACACGTAGCCCGCTCGCACAGGACCAATCACATGTGAAAGTACCTGCGCACCCCAGTAACACACGTACCCCGCTCACACAGGGCTGATCGCGTGTGAAATTTCCTGCACACCCCAGTAACACACGTACCCCACTCGCACAGGGCCAATCGCGTGTGAAAGTTCCCATGCATCCAAGTAACACACGTACCCCGCTTGCACAGGGCCAATTGTGTGTGAAAGTTCCCGCGCACCCCAGTAACACACGTACCCCGCTCGCACAGGGCCAATCACGTGTGAAAGTAACCGCGCACCCCAGTAACACACGTACCCCACTCGCACAGGACTAATCGCGTGTGAAGTACCGGCACACCCTAGTAACACATGTACCCCGCTCGCACAGGGCCAATCGCGTGTGAAAGTTCCCACGCACCCCAGTAACACACGTACCCCGCTCGCACAGGACTAATCACGTGTGAAGTACCCGCGCACCCTAGTAACACATGTACCCCGCTCGCACAGGGCCAATCGTGTGTGAACATTCCCACGCACCCCAGTAACACACATACCCCACTCGCACAGGGCCAATCGCGTGTGAAAGTAACCGCGCACCCCAGTAACACACGTACCCCACTCGCACAGGGCGAATTGCATGTGAAAGTTCCCGCGCACCCCAGTAACACACATACCCCGCTTGCACAGGTCCAATCACATGTGAAAGTACCCGTGCACCCCAGTAACACATATACCCCGCTCACACAGGGCCAATCGTGTTTGAATGTATCCGCACACCCCAGTAACACACGTACCCCGCTCGCACAGGGCCAATCGCAAGTGAAAGTGCCCACACACCCCAGTAACACATGTACCCCGCTCGCACAGGGCCAATCGCGTGTGAAAGTTCCCACGCACCCCAGTAACACACGTACCCCACTCACACAGGGCCAATCACGTGTGAAAGTTCCCGCGCACCCCAGTAACACACGTACCCCGCTTGCACAGGGCCAATCACGTGTGAAAGTACCCGCGCACCCCAGTAATACACGTACCCCGCTCGCACAGGGCTGATCACGTGTGAAATTTCCGGTGCACCCCAGTAACACACATACCCCGCTCGCACAGGGCCAATCGCGTGTGAACGTTCATTCACACCCCAGTAACAAACGTACCCTGCTTGCACAGGGCCAATTCTGTGTGAAAGTTCCCGCGCACACCAGTAACACATGTACCCCGCTTGCACAGGGCCAATCAAGTGTGAAAGTACCCGTGCTCCCCAGTAACACACGTACCCCGCTCGCGCAGGGCCAATCTCATGTGAAAGTTCCCGCGCACCCAGTAACACACGTATCCCGCTCGCACAGGGCTGACTGCGTGTGAAATTTCACACGCACCCCAGTAACACATGTACCCCACTCGCACAGGGCCAATTGCATGTAAAAGTTCCGCGCACCCCAGTAACACACGTACCCTGCTCGCACAGGGCCAATCACGTGTGAAAGTACCCATGCACCCCAGTAACACACATACCCCGCTCGCACAGGGCCAATCGTGTGTGAATGTACCTGCGCACCCCAGTAACACACGTACCCCACTTGCACAGGGCCAATCGCGTGTGAAAGTACCTGCGCACCCGAGTAACACACGTACCCCGCTCGCACAGGGCCAATCGCAAGTGAAAGTGCCCACGCACCCCAGTAACACATGTAGCCCGCTCGCACAGGGCCAATCGCGTGTGAAAGTTCCCACGCACCCCAGTAACACACGTACCCCACTCACACAGGGCCAATCACGTGTGAAAGTTCCCGCGCACCCCAGTAACACACGTACCCCGCTCGCACAGGGCCAATCACGTGTGAAAGTAACTGCGCACCCCAGTAACACACGTACCCCGCTCGCACAGGACTAATCGCGTGTGAAGTACCGGCGCACCCTAGTAACACATGTACCCCGCTCGCACAGGGCCAATCGTGTGAAAAAGTTCCCACGCACCCCAGTAACACACGTACCCCGCTCGCACAGGACTAATCGCGTGTGAATTACCCGCGCACCCTATTAACACATGTACCCCGCTCGCAC
Organism: Ambystoma mexicanum; assembly: GCF_040938575.1. NCBI lineage: Eukaryota > Metazoa > Chordata > Amphibia > Caudata > Ambystomatidae > Ambystoma > Ambystoma mexicanum. Next base: position 1,170,927,401 of record NC_090922.1, read on the forward strand.
AGGGCCAATCGTGTGTGAACATTCCCACGCACCCCAGTAACACACATACCCCGCTCGCACAGGGCCAATCACGTGTGAAAGTAACCGCGCACCCCAGTAACACACGTACCCCACTCGCACAGGGCCAATTGCATGTGAAAGTTCCCGCGCACCCCAGTAACACACATACCCCGCTTGCACAGGTCCAATCACATGTGAAAGTACCCGTGCACCCCAGTAACACACATACCCCGCTCACACAGGGCCAATCGTGTGTGAAAGTACCTGCGCACCCGAGTAACACACGTACCCTGCTCGCACAGGGCCAATCGCATGTGAAAGTGCCCACGCACCCCAGTAACACATGTACCCCGCTCGCACAGGGCCAATCGCGTGTGAAAGTTCCCACGCACCCCAGTAACACACGTACCCCACTCGCACAGGGCCAATCACGTGTGAAAGTTCCCGCGCACCCCAGTAACACACGTACCCCGCTTGCACAGGGCCAATCACGTGTGAAAGTACACGCGCACCCCAGTAATACACGTTCCCCGCTCGCACAGGGCTGATCATGTGTGAAATTTCCGGTGCACCCCAGTAACACACATACCCCGTTCGCACAGGGCCAATCGCGTGTGAACATTCCTGCACACCCCAGTAACACACGTACCCTGCTTGCACAGGGCCAATTCTGTGTGAAAGTTCCCGCGCACACCAGTAACACATGTACCCCGCTTGCACAGGGCCAATCAAGTGTGAAAGTACCCGTGCTCCCCAGTAACACACGTACCCCGCTCGCGCAGGTCCAATCTCATGTGAAAGTTCCCGCGCACCCCAGTAACACATGTACCCCGCTCGCACATGGCTGATTGCATGTGAAATTTCCCGCGCACCCCAGTAACACACGTACCCCGCTCGCACAGGGCCAATCGCATGTGAAAGTTCCCGCGCACCCCAGTAACTCACGTACCCCGCTCGTACAGGGCCAATCACGTGTGAAATTTCCCACGCACCCCAGTAACACATGTAATCCGCTCGCACAGGGCCAATCGCATGTGAATGTTTCCACGCACCCCAGTAACACACGTACCCCGCTCGCACAGGACCAATCATGTGTGAAAGTACCTGCGCACCCCAACAACACACATACCCCGCTCACACAGGGCTGATCGCGTGTGAAATTTCCCGCGCACCCCAGTAACAAACGTACCCCACTCGCACAGGGCCAATCGCATGTGAAAGTTCCCACGCACCCCAGTAACACACGTACCCCGCTTGCACAGGGCCAATTGTGTGTGAAAGTTCCCGCGCAACCCAGTAACACACGTACCCCGCTCGCACAGGGCCAATCACGTGTGAAAGTAACCGCGCACCCCAGTAACACACGTACCCCGCTCGCACATGGCCAATCGCATGTGAAAGTACCCGCGCTCCCCAGTAACACACGTACGCTGCTCGCACAGGGCCAATCACATGTGAAAGTTCCCACGCACCCCAGTAACACATGTACCCCGCTCGCACAGGGCCAATCGCGTGTGAAATTTCCGGTGCACCCCAGTAACACACATACCCCGCTCGCACAGGGCCAATCGCGTGTGAACGTTCCTGCAAACCCCATTAACACACGTACCCTGCTTGCACAGGGCCAATTGCATGTGAAATTTCCCGCACACCCCAGTAACACATGTACCCCGCTCGCACAGGGCCAATCGCGTGTGAAAGTTCCCACGCACACCAGTAACACACGTACCCCACTCGCACAGGGCCAATCACGTGTGAAAGTTCCCGCGCACCCCAGTAACACACGTACCCCGCTCGCACAGGGCCCATCACGTGTGAAAGTACCCGCGCACCCCAGTAACACACGTACCCCGCTCGTACAGGACTAATCGCGTGTGAAGTACCCACGCACCCTAGTAACACATGTACCCCACTCACACAGGGCCAATCGCGTGTGAAAGTTCCCACCCACCCCAGTAGCACATGTACCCTGCTCGCACAGGGCCAATCATGTGTGAAGTACCCGCGCACCCTAGTAACACATGTACCCCGCTCGCACAGGGCCAATCTCGTGTTAAAGTTCCCACGCACCCCAGTAACACACGTACCCCGCTCGCACAGGACTAATCGCGTGTGAAGTACCCGCGACCCTAATAACACATGTACCCCGCTCGCACAGGGCCAATCGTGTGTGAACATTCCCACGCACCCCAGTAACACACATACCCCGCTCGCACAGGGCCAATCGCGTGTGAAAGTAACCGCGCACCCCAGTAACACACGTACCCCACTCGCACAGGGCCAATTGCATGTGAAAGTTCCCGCGCACCCCAGTAACACACATACCCCGCTTGCACAGGTCCAATCACATGTGAAAGTACCCGTGCACCCCAGTAACACACATACCCCGCTCACACAGGGCCAATCGTGTGTGAATGTATCCGCACACCCCAGTAACACACGTACCCCACTTGCACAGGGCCAATCGCGTGTGAAAGTACCTGCGCACCCGAGTAACACACGTACCCCGCTCGCACAGGGCCAATCGCATGTGAAAGTGCCCACGCACCCCAGTAATACATGTACCCCGCTCGCACAGGGCCAATCGTGTGTGAAAGTTCCCACGCACCCCAGTAACACACGTACCCCACTCGCACAGGGCCAATCACGTGTGAAAGTTCCCGCGCACCCCAGTAACACACGTACCCCGCTTGCACAGGGCCAATCACGTGTGAAAGTACCCGTGCACCCCAGTAATACACGTACCCCGCTCGCACAGGGCTGATCACGTGTGAAATTTCCAGTGCACCCCAGTAACACACATACCCCGCTCGCACAGGGCCAATCGCGTGTGAACGTTCCTGCACACCCCAGTAACACACATACCCTGCTTGCACAGGGCCAATTCTGTGTGAAAGTTCCCGCGCACACCAGTAACACATGTACCCCGCTTGCACAGGGCCAATCAAGTGTGAAAGTACCCGTGCTCCCCAGTAACACACGTACCCCACTCGCGCAGGGCCAATCTCATGTGAAAGTTCCCGCGCACCCCAGTAACACATGTACCCCGCTCGCACATGGCTGATTGCATGTGAAATTTCTCGCGCACCCCAGTAACACACATACCCCGCTCGCACAGGGCTAATCGCATGTGAAAGTTCCCGCGCACCCCAGTAACACACGTACCCCGCTCGCACAGGGCCAATCGCATGTGAAAGTTCCCGCGCACCCCAGTAACACACGTACCCCGCTCGCACAGGGCCAATCACGTGTGAAAATACCCACGCACCCCAGTAACACACGTACCCCGCTCGCACTGGGCTGATCCTGTGTGAAATTTCCCACGCACCCCAGTAACACATGTAATCTGCTCGCACAGGGCCAATCGCATGTGAATGATCCCACGCACCCCAGTAACACAAGTACCCCGCTCGCACAGGACCAATCATGTGTGAAAGTACCTGCGCACCCCAACAACACACGTACCCCGCTCACACAGGGCTGATCGCGTGTGAAATTTCCCGCGCACCCCAGTAACACACGTACCCCACTCGCACAGGGCCAATCGCATGTGAAAGTTCCCACGCACCCCAGTAACACACGTACCCCGCTTGCACAGGGCCAATTGTGTGTGAAAGTTCCCGCGCACCCCAGTAACACACGTACCCCGCTCGCACAGGGCCAATCATGTGTGAAAGTAACCGCGCACCCCAGTAACACACGTACCCCGCTCGCACAGGACTAATTGCGTGTGAAGTACCCGCGCACCCTTGTAACACATGTACCCCTCTCGCACAGGGCCAATCGCGTGTGAAAGTTCCCACGCACCCCAGTAACACATGTACCCCTCTCGCACAGGGCCAATCGTGTTTGAACATTCCCATGCACCCCAGTAACACACATACCCCGCTCGCACAGGGCCAATCGCGTTTGAAAGTAACCTCACACCCCAGTAACACATGTACCCCGCTCGCACAGGGCCAATTGCATGTGAAAGTTCCCGCGCACCCCAGTAACACACATACCCCGCTTGCACAGGTCCAATCACATGTGAAAGTACCCGTGCACCCCAGTAACACACATATCCCGCTCACACAGGGCCAATTGTGTGTGAATGTATCCGCACACCCCAGTAACACACGTACCCCACTTGCACAGGGCCAATCGCGTGTGAAAGTTCCCGTGCACCCCAGTAACACACGTATCCCGCTCGCACAGGGCCGATCGTGTGTGAAAGTACCCACGCACCCCAGTAGCACATGTACCCTCTCGCACAGGGCCAATCGCGTGTGAAAGTTCCCACGCACCCCAGTAACACATGTACCCCACTTGCACAGGGCCAATCGCGTGTGAAAGTTCCTGTGCACCCCAGTAACACACGTACCAAGCTTGCAAAGGGCCAATCACGTGTGAAAGTACCCGCGCACCCCAGTAATACACATACCCCACTCGCACAGGGCTGATCCTGTGTGAAATTTCCTGCGCACCCCAGTAACACACGTACCCTGCTCGCACAGGGCCAATCGCGTGTGAAAGTTCCCGCGCACCCCAGTAACACACGTACCCCGCTTGCACAGGGCCAATTGTGTATGAAAGTTCCGGCGCACCCCATTAACACGTACCCCACTCGCACAGGGCCAATCGCATGTGAAAGTACCCGCGCTCCCCAGTAACACACGTACGCTGCTCGCACAGGGCCAATCACATGTGAAAGTTCCCACGCACCCCAGTAACACATGTACCCCGCTCGCACAGGGCCAATCGCGTGTGAAATTTCCGGTGCACCCCAGTAACACACATACCCCGCTCGCACATGGCCAATCGCGTGTGAACGTTCCTGCAAACCCCAGTAACACACGTACCCTGCTTGCACAGGGCCAATTGCGTGTGAAAGTTCCCACGCACACCAGTAACACATGTACCCCACTCGCACAGGGCCAATCACGTGTGAAAGTTCCCGCGCACCCCAGTAACACACGTACCCCGCTCGCACAGGGCCAATCACGTGTGAAAGTTCCCACGCACCCCAGTAACACACGTACCCCGCTTGCACAGGGCCCATCACGTGTGAAAGTACCCGCGCACCCCAGTAACACACGTACCCCGCTCGTACAGGACTAATCGCGTGTGAAGTACCCACGCACCCTAGTAACACATGTACCCCACTCACACAGGGCCAATCGCGTGTGAAAGTTCCCACGCACCCCAGTAACACATGTACCCCTCTCGCACAGGGCCAATCGTGTGTGAACATTCCCACGCACCCCAGTAACACACATACCCTGCTCGCACAGGGCCAATCGCGTGTGAAAGTAACCGTGCACCCCAGTAAAACACGTACCCCACTCGCACAGGGCCAATTGCATGTGAAAGTTCCCGCGCACCCCAGTAACACACATACCCCGCTTGCACAGGTCCAATCACATGTCAAAGTACCCGTGCACCCCAGTAACACACATACCCCGCTCACACAGGGCCAATTGTGTGTGAATGTATCCGCAAACCCCAGTAACACACGTACCCCACTTGCACAGGGCCAATCGCGTGTGAAAGTACCCGCGCACCCGAGTAACACACGTACCCTGCTCGCACAGGGCCAATCGCATGTGAAAGTGCCCACGTACCCCAGTAACACATGTACCTCGCTCGCACAGGGCCAATCGCGTGTGAAAGTTCCCACGCACACCAGTAACACACGTACCCCACTCGCCCAGGGCCAATCACGTGTGAAAGTTCCCGCGCACCCCAGTAACACACGTACCCCGCTCGTACAGGACTAATCGCGTGTGAAGTACCCACGCACCCTAGTAACACATGTACCCCACTCACACAGGGCCAATCGCGTGTGAAAGTTCCCACGCACCCCAGTAACACATGTACCCCGCTCGCACAGGGCCAATCGTGTGTGAACATTCCCACGCACCCCAGTAACACATGTACCCCGCTCGCACAGGGCCAATCGCGTGTGAAATTTCCGGTGCACCCCAGTAACACAGATACCCCGCTCGCACAGGGCCAATCGCGTGTGAACGTTCCTGCAAACCCCAGTAACACACGTACCCTGCTTGCACAGGGCCAATTGCGTGTGAAAGTTCCCACGCACACCAGTAACACACGTACCCCACTCGCACAGGGCCAATCACGTGTGAAAGTTCCCGCGCACCCCAGTAACACACGTACCCCGCTCGCACAGGGCCAATCACGTGTGAAAGTTCCCACGCACACCAGTAACACACGTACCCCACTCGCACAGGGCCAATCACGTGTGAAAGTTCCCGCGCACCCCAGTAACACACGTACCCCGCTCGCACAGGGCCAATCACGTGTGAAAGTACCCGCGCACCCCAGTAACACACGTACCCCGCTCGTACAGGACTAATCGTGTGTGAAGTACCCACGCACCCTAGTAACACATGTACCCCACTCACACAGGGCCAATCGCGTGTGAAAGTTCCCACGCACCCCAGTAACACATGTACCCCGCTCGCACAGGGCCAACCGTGTGTGAACATTCCCACGCACCCCAGTAACACACATACCCTGCTCGCACAGGGCCAATCGCGTGTGAAAGTAACCGTGCACCCCAGTAACACACGTACCCCACTCGCACAGGGCCAATTGCATGTGAAAGTTCCCGCGCACCCCAGTAACACACATACCCCGCTTGCACAGGTCCAATCACATGTCAAAGTACCCGTGCACCCCAGTAACACACATACCCCGCTCACACAGGGCCAATCGTGTGTGAATGTATCCGCACACCCCAGTAACACACGTACCCCACTTGCACAGGGCCAATCGCGTGTGAAAGTACCCGCGCACCCGAGTAACACACGTACCCCGCTCGCACAGGGCCAATCGCATGTGAAAGTGCCCACGCACCCCAGTAACACATGTACCCCGCTCGCACAGGGTCAATCGCGTGTGAAAGTTCCCACGCACACCAGTAACACACGTACCCCACTCGCCCTGGGCCAATCACGTGTGAAAATTCCCGCGCACCCCAGTAACACACGTACCCCGCTCGCACAGGGCCCATCACGTGTGAAAGTACCCGCGCACCCCAGTAATACACGTACCCCGCTCGCACAGGGCTGATCACGTGTGAAATTTCCGGTGCACCCCAGTAACACACATACCCCGCTCGCACAGGGCCAATCGCGTGTGAACGTTCCTGCACACCCCAGTAACACACGTACCCTGCTTGCACAGGGCCAATTTTGTGTGAAAGTTCCCGCGCACACCAGTAACACATGTACCCCGCTTGCACAGGGCCAATCAAGTGTGAAAGTACCCGTGCTCCCCAGTAACACGCGTACCCCGCTCGCGCAGGGCCAATCTCATGTGAAAGTTCCCGCGCACCCCAGTAACACATGTAGCCCGCTCGCACACGGCTGATTGCATGTGAAATTTCCCGCGCATCCCAGTAACACACATACCCCGCTCGCACAGGGCTGATCACGTGTGAAATTTCCGGTGCACCCCAGTAACACACATACCCCGCTCGCACAGGGCCAATCGCGTGTGAACGTTCCTGCACACCCCAGTAACACACGTACCCTGCTTGCACAGGGCCAATTCTGTGTGAAAGTTCCCGCGCACACCAGTAACACATGTACCCCGCTTGCACAGGGCCAATCAAGTGTGAAAGTACCCGTGCTCCCCAGTAACACGCGTACCCCGCTCGCGCAGGGCCAATCTCATGTGAAAGTTCCCGCGCACCCCAGTAACACATGTAGCCCGCTCGCACACGGCTGATTGCATGTGAAATTTCCCGCGCATCCCAGTAACACACATACCCCGCTCGCACAGGGCCAATCGCGTGTGAAAGTTCCCGCGCACCCCAGTAACACACGTACCCCGCTCGCACAGGGCCAATCGCATGTGAAAGTTCCCGCGCACCCCAGTAACACACGTACCCCGCTCGCACAGGGCCAATCACGTGTGAAAATACCCACGCACCCCAGTAACACACGTACCCCGCTCGCACTGGGCTGATCCCGTGTGAAATTTCCCACGCACCCCAGTAACACATGTAATCCGCTCGCACAGGGCCAATCGCATGTGAATGTTCCCACGCACCACAGTAACACACGTACCCCGCTCGCACAGGACCAATCATGTGTGAAAGTACCTGCGCACCCAACAACACACGTACCCCGCTCACACAGGGCTGATCGCGTGTGAAATTTCCCGCGCACCCCAGTAACACACGTACCCCACTCGCACAGGGCCAATCGCGTGTGAAAGTTCCCAAGCACCCCAGTAACACACGTACCCCGCTTGCACAGGGCCAATTGTGTGTGAAAGTTCCAGCGCACCCCAGTAAAACACGTACCCCGCTCGCACAGGGCCAATCATGTGTGAAAGTAACCGCGCACCCCAGTAACACACGTACCCCGCTCGCACAGGACTAATCGCGTGTGAAGTACCCGCGCACCCTAGTAACACATGTACCCCGCTCGCACAGGGCCAATCGCGTGTGAAAGTTCCCACGCGCCCCAGTAACACATGTACCCCGCTCGCACAGGGCCAATCGTGTGTGAACATTCCCATGCACCCCAGTAACACACATACCCGCTCGCACAGGGCCAATCGTGTGTGAAAGTAACCGCGCACCCCAGTAACACACGTACCCCACTCGCACAGGGCCAATTGCATGTGAAAGTTCCCGTGCACCCCAGTAACACACATACCCCGCTTGCACAGGTCCAATCACATGTGAAAGTACCCGTGCACCCCAGTAACACACATATCCCGCTCACACAGGGCCAATCGCGTGTGAATGTATCCACGCACCCCAGTAACACACGTACCCCGCTCGCACAGGGCCAATCGTGTGTGAAAGTACCCACGCACCCCAGTAGCACATGTACCCTCTCGCACAGGGCCAATTGCGTGTGAAAGTTCCCACGCACCCCAGTAACACATGTACCCCACTTGCACAGGGCCAATCGCGTGTGAAAGTTCTCGTGCACCCCAGTAACACACGTACCAAGCTTGCAAAGGGCCAATCACGTGTGAAAGTACCAGCGCACCCCAGTAATACACATACCCCACTCGCACAGGGCTGATCCCGTGTGAAATTTCCTGCGCACCCCAGTAACACACGTACCCCGCTCGCACATGGCCAATCGCGTGTGAAAGTTCCCGCGCACCCCAGTAACACACGTACCCCGCTTGCACAGGGCCAATTGTGTATGAAAGTTCCTGCGCACCCCATTAACACACATACCCCACTCGCACAGGGCCAATCGCATGTGAAAGTACCCGCGCTCCCCAGTAACAAACGTAGGCTGCTCGCACAGGGCCAATCACATGTGAAAGTTCCCACGCACCCCAGTAACACATGTACCCCGCTCGCACAGGGCCAATCGCGTGTCAAATTTCCGGTGCACCCCAGTAACACACATACCCCGCTCGCACAGGGCCAATCGCGTGTGAACGTTCCTGCAAACCCCAGTAACACACGTACCCTGCTTGCACAGGGCCAATTGTGTGTGAAAGTTCCCGCGCACCCCAGTAACACACGTACCCCGCTCGCACAGGGCCAATCAAGTGTGAAAGTACCCGTGCTCCCCAGTAACACACGTACCCCGCTCGCGCAGGGCCGATCTCGTGTGAAAGTTCCCGCACACCCCAGTAACACATGTACCCCGCTCACACACGGCTGATCGCATGTGAAATTTCCCGCGCACCCCAGTAACACACGTACCCCGCTCGCACAGGGCCAATCGTGTGTGAAAGTTCCCACGTACCCCAGTAACACATGTACCCCGCTCGCACAGGGCCACTCGCGTGTGAAAGTTCCTGCACACCCCAGTAACACACATACCCCGCTGACACAGGGCCAATCATGTGTGAAAATACCCACGCACCCCAGTAACACACGTACCCCGCTCGCACTGGGCTGATCCAGTGTGAAATTTCCCACGCACCCCAGTAACACACGTACCCCGCTCGCACAGGGCCAATCGCATCTGAATGTTCCCGCGCACCCCAGTAATACACGTAGCCCGCTCGCACAGGACCAATCACATGTGAAAGTACCTGCGCACCCCAGTAACACACGTACCCCGCTCACACAGGGCTGATCGCGTGTGAAATTTCCTGCACACCCCAGTAACACACGTACCCCACTCGCACAGGGCCAATCGCGTGTGAAAGTTCCCATGCATCCAAGTAACACACGTACCCCGCTTGCACAGGGCCAATTGTGTGTGAAAGTTCCCGCGCACCCCAGTAACACACGTACCCCGCTCGCACAGGGCCAATCACGTGTGAAAGTAACCGCGCACCCCAGTAACACACGTACCCCACTCGCACAGGACTAATCGCGTGTGAAGTACCGGCACACCCTAGTAACACATGTACCCCGCTCGCACAGGGCCAATCGCGTGTGAAAGTTCCCACGCACCCCAGTAACACACGTACCCCGCTCGCACAGGACTAATCACGTGTGAAGTACCCGCGCACCCTAGTAACACATGTACCCCGCTCGCACAGGGCCAATCGTGTGTGAACATTCCCACGCACCCCAGTAACACACATACCCCACTCGCACAGGGCCAATCGCGTGTGAAAGTAACCGCGCACCCCAGTAACACACGTACCCCACTCGCACAGGGCGAATTGCATGTGAAAGTTCCCGCGCACCCCAGTAACACACATACCCCGCTTGCACAGGTCCAATCACATGTGAAAGTACCCGTGCACCCCAGTAACACATATACCCCGCTCACACAGGGCCAATCGTGTTTGAATGTATCCGCACACCCCAGTAACACACGTACCCCGCTCGCACAGGGCCAATCGCAAGTGAAAGTGCCCACACACCCCAGTAACACATGTACCCCGCTCGCACAGGGCCAATCGCGTGTGAAAGTTCCCACGCACCCCAGTAACACACGTACCCCACTCACACAGGGCCAATCACGTGTGAAAGTTCCCGCGCACCCCAGTAACACACGTACCCCGCTTGCACAGGGCCAATCACGTGTGAAAGTACCCGCGCACCCCAGTAATACACGTACCCCGCTCGCACAGGGCTGATCACGTGTGAAATTTCCGGTGCACCCCAGTAACACACATACCCCGCTCGCACAGGGCCAATCGCGTGTGAACGTTCATTCACACCCCAGTAACAAACGTACCCTGCTTGCACAGGGCCAATTCTGTGTGAAAGTTCCCGCGCACACCAGTAACACATGTACCCCGCTTGCACAGGGCCAATCAAGTGTGAAAGTACCCGTGCTCCCCAGTAACACACGTACCCCGCTCGCGCAGGGCCAATCTCATGTGAAAGTTCCCGCGCACCCAGTAACACACGTATCCCGCTCGCACAGGGCTGACTGCGTGTGAAATTTCACACGCACCCCAGTAACACATGTACCCCACTCGCACAGGGCCAATTGCATGTAAAAGTTCCGCGCACCCCAGTAACACACGTACCCTGCTCGCACAGGGCCAATCACGTGTGAAAGTACCCATGCACCCCAGTAACACACATACCCCGCTCGCACAGGGCCAATCGTGTGTGAATGTACCTGCGCACCCCAGTAACACACGTACCCCACTTGCACAGGGCCAATCGCGTGTGAAAGTACCTGCGCACCCGAGTAACACACGTACCCCGCTCGCACAGGGCCAATCGCAAGTGAAAGTGCCCACGCACCCCAGTAACACATGTAGCCCGCTCGCACAGGGCCAATCGCGTGTGAAAGTTCCCACGCACCCCAGTAACACACGTACCCCACTCACACAGGGCCAATCACGTGTGAAAGTTCCCGCGCACCCCAGTAACACACGTACCCCGCTTGCACAGGGCCAATCACGTGTGAAAGTACCCGCGCACCCCAGTAATACACGTACCCCGCTCGCACAGGGCTGATCACGTGTGAAATTTCCGGTGCACCCCAGTAACACACATACCCCGCTCGCACAGGGCCAATCGCGTGTGAACGTTCCTGCACACCCCAGTAACACACGTACCCTGCTTGCACAGGGCCAATTCTGTGTGAAAGTTCCCGCGCACACCAGTAACACATGTACCCCGCTTGCACAGGGCCAATCAAGTGTGAAAGTACCCGTGCTCCCCAGTAACACACGTACCCCGCTCACGCAGGGCCAATCTCATGTGAAAGTTCCGGCGCACCCAGTAACACATGTACCCCGCTCGCACATGGCTGATTGCATGTGAAATTTCCCGCGCACCCCAGTAACACACATACCCCGCTCGCACAGGGCCAATCGCGTGTGAAAGTTGCCGCGCACCCCAGTAAAACACGTACCCCGCTCGTACAGGGCCAATCGCATGTGAAAGTTCCCGCGCACCCCAGTAACACACGTACCCCGCTCGCACAGGGCCAATCACGTGTGAAAATACCCACGCACCCCAGTAACACACGTACCCCGCTCGCACTGGGCTGATCCCGTGTGAAATTTCCCACGCACCCCAGTAACACATGTAATCCGCTCGCACAGGACCAATCATGTGTGAAAGTACCTGCGCACCCCAACAACACACGTACCCCGCTCACACAGGGCTGATCGCGTGTGAAATTTCCCGCGCACCCCAGTAACACACGTACCCCACTCGCACAGGGCCAATCGCATGTGAAAGTTCCCACGCACCCCAGTAACACACGTACCCCGCTTGCACAGGGCCAATTGTGTGTGAAAGTTCCCGCGCACCCCAGTAACACACGTACCCCGCTCGCACAGGGCCAATCACGTGTGAAAGTAACCGTGCACCCCAGTAACACACGTACCCCGCTCGCACAGGACTAATCGCGTGTGAAGTACCCGCGCACCCTAGTAACACATGTACCCCGCTCGCACAGGGCCAATCGCGTGTGAAAGTTCCCACGCACCCCAGTAACACATGTACCCCTCTCGCACAGGGCCAATCGTGTTTGAACATTCCCATGCACCCCAGTAACCCACATACCCCGCTCGCACAGGGCCAATTGCGTGTGAAAGTAACCGCGCACCCCAGTAACACACGTACCCCACTCGCACAGGGCCAATTGCATGTTAAAGTTCCCACGCACCCCAGTAACACACGTACCGCGCTCGCACAGGGCCAATCACGTGTGAAAGTACCCATGCACCCCAGTAACACGCATACCCCGCTCGCACATGGCCATTCGCGTGTGAATGTACCCGCGCACCCCGGTAACACACGTACACCACTCGCACAGGGCCAATCGCGTGTGAAAGTTCCCGCGCACCCCAGTAACACATGTACCCCGCTCGCACAGGGCCAATCGCGTGTGAAAGTTCCCGCACACCCCAGTAACACACGTACCCCACTCGCACAGGGCCAATCGCGTGTGAAAGTACCCACGCACCCCAGTAACACATGTACCCCACTCGCACAGGGCCAATCGCATGTGAAAGTTCCCACGCACCACAGTAACACACGTACCCCGCTCGCACAGGGCCAATCACGTGTGAAAGTACCCGCGCACCTCAGTAACACACGTACGCCGCTCGCACAGGGCCAATCCCGTGTGAAATTTCCTGCGCACCCCAGTAACACACGTACCCCACTCGCACAGGGCCAATCGCGTGTGAAAGTTCCTGCGCACCCCAGTAACACACATACCCCGCTTGCACAGGGCCAATTGTGTGTGAAAGTTCCCGCGCACCCTAGTAACACACGTACCCCGCTCGCACAGGCCAATCGCGTGTGAAAGTACACGCGCATCCCAGTAACACACGTACCCTGCACGCACAGGGACAATCACATGTGAAAGTTCCTGCACACTCCAGTAACACATGTACCCCGCTCGCACAGGGCCAATCGTGTGTGAAAGTTCCAGCGCACCCCAGTAACACACGCACCCTGCTCGCACAGGGCCAATCGCGTGTGAAAGTACCCGCGCACCCCAGTAACACACGTACCCCGCACGCACAGGGCCAATCACGTGTGAAAGTTCCTGCACACTCCAGTAACACACGTACCCATCTCGCACAGGGCTAATCGCGTGTGAAAGTACCTGCGCACCCTAGTAATACACGTACCCCGCTCGCACAGGGCCAATCGCGTGTGAAAGTTCCTGCACACCCCAGTAACACACGTACCCCGCTCGCACAGGGCCAATCACGTGTGAAAGTACCCATGCACCCCAGTAACACGCATACCCCGCTCGCACATGGCCATTCGCGTGTGAATGTACCCGCGCACCCCGGTAACACACGTACACCACTCGCACAGGGCCAATCGCGTGTGAAAGTTCCCGCGCACCCCAGTAACACATGTACCCCGCTCGCACAGGGCCAATCGCGTGTGAAAGTTCCCGCACACCCCAGTAACACACGTACCCCACTCGCACAGGGCCAATCGCGTGTGAAAGTACCCACGCACCCCAGTAACACATGTACCCCACTCGCACAGGGCCAATCGCATGTGAAAGTTCCCACGCACCACAGTAACACACGTACCCCGCTCGCACAGGGCCAATCACGTGTGAAAGTACCCGCGCACCTCAGTAACACACGTACGCCGCTCGCACAGGGCCAATCCCGTGTGAAATTTCCTGCGCACCCCAGTAACACACGTACCCCACTCGCACAGGGCCAATCGCGTGTGAAAGTTCCTGCGCACCCCAGTAACACACATACCCCGCTTGCACAGGGCCAATTGTGTGTGAAAGTTCCCGCGCACCCTAGTAACACACGTACCCCGCTCGCACAGGCCAATCGCGTGTGAAAGTACACGCGCATCCCAGTAACACACGTACCCTGCACGCACAGGGACAATCACATGTGAAAGTTCCTGCACACTCCAGTAACACATGTACCCCGCTCGCACAGGGCCAATCGTGTGTGAAAGTTCCAGCGCACCCCAGTAACACACGCACCCTGCTCGCACAGGGCCAATCGCGTGTGAAAGTACCCGCGCACCCCAGTAACACACGTACCCCGCACGCACAGGGCCAATCACGTGTGAAAGTTCCTGCACACTCCAGTAACACACGTACCCGTCTCGCACAGGGCTAATCGCGTGTGAAAGTACCTGCGCACCCTAGTAATACACGTACCCCGCTCGCACAGGGCCAATCGCGTGTGAAAGTTCCCGCACACCCCAGTAACACACGTACCCCGCTCGCACAGGGCCAATCACGTGTGAAAGTACCCGTGCACCCCAGTAACACACATACCCTGCTCGCACAGGGCCAATCGCGTGTGAATGTACCCGCGCACCCCAGTAACACACGTACACCACTCGCACAGGGCCAAACGCGTGTGAAAGTTCCCGCGCACCCCAGTAACACACGTACCCCGCTCGCACAGGGCCAATCGCTTGTGAAAGTTCCCGCACACCCCAGTAACACACGTACCCCGCTCGCACAGGGCAAATCGCGTGTGAAAGTAACTGCGCACCCCAGTAACACACATACCCAGCTTGCACAGGGCCAATTGTGTGTGAAAGTTTCCGCGCACCCTAGTAACACACGTACCCCGCTCGCACAGGCCAATCGCGTGTGAAAGTACCCGCGCATCCCAATAACACACGTACCCTGCACGCACAGGGCCAATCACGTGTGAAAGTTCCTGCACACTCCAGTAACACATGTACCCTGCTCGCACAGGGCCAATCGTGTGTGAAAGTTCCAGCGCACCACAGTAACACACGTACCCCGCTCACACAGGGCCAATCGCGTGTGAAAGTACCCGCGCACCCCATTAACACACGTACCCTGCTCGCACAGGGCCAATCATGTGTGAAAGTACCCGCGCACCCCAGTAATACAGTACCCCGCTCGCACAGGGCTGATCACATGTGAAATTTCCGGTGCACCCAAGTAACACATGTACCCCGCTCGCACAGGGCCAATCGTGTGTGAATGTTCCCGCGCACCCCAGTAACACAAGAACCCCGCTTGCACAGGGCCAATTGTGTGTGAAAGTTCCTGCGCACCCCAGTAACACACGTACTCCGCTCGCACAGGGCCAATCAAGTGTGAAAATACCCGCGCTTCCCAGTAACACACGTACCCCGCTCACACAGGGCCAATCGCGTGTGAAAATTCCCACGCACCCCAGTAACACATGTACTCCGCTCGCACAGGGCCAATCGCGTGTGTAAGTTCCAGCGCACCCCAGTAACACACGTACCGCGCTCGCACAGGGCCAATCAAGTGTGAAAGTACCCGTGCTCCCCAGTAACACACGTACCCCGCTCGCGCAGGGCCAATCTCATGTGAAAGTTCCCGCGCACCCAGTAACACACGTACCCCGCTCGCACAGGGCTGACTGCGTGTGAAATTTCACACGCACCCCAGTAACACATGTACCCCACTCGCACAGGGCCAATTGCATGTAAAAGTTCCGCGCACCCCAGTAACACACGTACCCCGCTCGCACAGGGCCAATCACGTGTGAAAGTACCCATGCACCCCAGTAACACACATACCCCGCTCGCACAGGGCCAATCGTGTGTGAATGTACCTGCGCACCCCAGTAACACACGTACCCCACTTGCACAGGGCCAATCGCGTGTGAAAGTACCTGCGCACCCGAGTAACACACGTACCCCACTCGCACAGGGCCAATCGCAAGTGAAAGTGCCCACGCACCCCAGTAACACATGTAGCCCGCTCGCACAGGGCCAATCGCGTGTGAAAGTTCCCACGCACCCCAGTAACACACGTACCCCACTCACACAGGGCCAATCACGTGTGAAAGTTCCCGCGCACCCCAGTAACACACGTACCCCGCTTGCACAGGGCCAATCACGTGTGAAAGTACCCGCGCACCCCAGTAATACACGTACCCCGCTCGCACAGGGCTGATCACGTGTGAAATTTCCGGTGCACCCCAGTAACACACATACCCCGCTCGCACAGGGCCAATCGCGTGTGAACGTTCCTGCACACCCCAGTAACACACGTACCCCGCTCGCACTGGGCTGATCCAGTGTGAAATTTCCCATGCACCCCAATAACACACCTACCCCGCTCACACAGGGCTGATCGCGTGTGAAATTTCCCGTGCACCCCAGTAACACACGTACCCCACTCGCACAGGGCCAATCGCGTGTGAAAGTTCCCACGCATCCAAGTAACACACGTACCCCGCTTGCACAGGGCCAATTGTGTGTGAAAGTTCCCGCGCACCCCAGTAACACACGTACCCCGCTCGCACAGGGCCAATCACGTGTGAAAGTAACTGCGCACCCCAGTAACACACGTACCCCGCTCGCACAGGACTAATCGCGTGTGAAGTACCGGCGCACCCTAGTAACACATGTACCCCGCTCGCACAGGGCCAATCGTGTGAAAAAGTTCCCACGCACCCCAGTAACACACGTACCCCGCTCGCACAGGACTAATCGCGTGTGAATTACCCGCGCACCCTATTAACACATGTACCCCGCTCGCACAGGGCCAATCGTGTGTGAACATTCCCACGCACCCCAGTAACACACATACCCCGCTCGCACAAGGCCAATCACGTGTGAAAGTAACCGCGCACCCCAGTAACACACGTACCCCACTCGCACAGGGCCAATTGCATGTGAAAGTTCCCGCGCACCCCAGTAACACACATACCCCGCTTGCACAGGTCCAATCACATGTGAAAGTACCCGTGCACCCCAGTAACACACATACCCCGCTCACACAGGGCCAATCGTGTGTGAAAGTACCTGCGCACCCGAGTAACACACGTACCCTGCTCGCACAGGGCCAATCGCATGTGAAAGTGCCCACGCACCCCAGTAACACATGTACCCCGCTCGCACAGGGCCAATCGCGTGTGAAAGTTCCCACGCACCCCAGTAACACACGTACCCCACTCGCACAGGGCCAATCACGTGTGAAAGTTCCCGCGCACCCCAGTAACACACGTACCCCGCTTGCACAGGGCCAATCACGTGTGAAAGTACACGCGCACCCCAGTAATACACGTTCCCCGCTCGCACAGGGCTGATCATGTGTGAAATTTCCGGTGCACCCCAGTAACACACATACCCCGTTCGCACAGGGCCAATCGCGTGTGAACATTCCTGCACACCCCAGTAACACACGTACCCTGCTTGCACAGGGCCAATTCTGTGTGAAAGTTCCCGCGCACACCAGTAACACATGTACCCCGCTTGCACAGGGCCAATCAAGTGTGAAAGTACCCGTGCTCCCCAGTAACACACGTACCCCGCTCGCGCAGGTCCAATCTCATGTGAAAGTTCCCGCGCACCCCAGTAACACATGTACCCCGCTCGCACATGGCTGATTGCATGTGAAATTTCCCGCGCACCCCAGTAACACACGTACCCCGCTCGCACAGGGCCAATCGCATGTGAAAGTTCCCGCGCACCCCAGTAACACACGTACCCCGCTCGCACAGGGCCAATCACGTGTGAAATTTCCCACGCACCCCAGTAACACATGTAATCCGCTCGCACAGGGCCAATCGCATGTGAATGTTTCCACGCACCCCAGTAACACACGTACCCCGCTCGCACAGGACCAATCATGTGTGAAAGTACCTGCGCACCCCAACAACACACATACCCCGCTCACACAGGGCTGATCGCGTGTGAAATTTCCCACGCACCCCAGTAACAAACGTACCCCACTCGCACAGGGCCAATCGCATGTGAAAGTTCCCACGCACCCCAGTAACACACGTACCCCGCTTGCACAGGGCCAATTGTGTGTGAAAGTTCCCGCGCAACCCAGTAACACACGTACCCCGCTCGCACAGGGCCAATCACGTGTGAAAGTAACCGCGCACCCCAGTAACACACGTACCCCGCTCGCACATGGCCAATCGCATGTGAAAGTACCCGCGCTCCCCAGTAACACACGTACGCTGCTCGCACAGGGCCAATCACATGTGAAAGTTCCCACGCACCCCAGTAACACATGTACCCCGCTCGCACAGGGCCAATCGCGTGTGAAATTTCCGGTGCACCCCAGTAACACACATACCCCGCTCGCACAGGGCCAATCGCGTGTGAACGTTCCTGCAAACCCCATTAACACACGTACCCTGCTTGCACAGGGCCAATTGCATGTGAAATTTCCCGCACACCCCAGTAACACATGTACCCCGCTCGCACAGGGCCAATCGCGTGTGAAAGTTCCCACGCACACCAGTAACACACGTACCCCACTCGCACAGGGCCAATCACGTGTGAAAGTTCCCGCGCACCCCAGTAACACACGTACCCCGCTCGCACAGGGCCCATCACGTGTGAAAGTACCCGCGCACCCCAGTAACACACGTACCCCGCTCGTACAGGACTAATCGCGTGTGAAGTACCCACGCACCCTAGTAACACATGTACCCCACTCACACAGGGCCAATCGCGTGTGAAAGTTCCCACCCACCCCAGTAACACATGTACCCTGCTCGCACAGGGCCAATCATGTGTGAAGTACCCGCGCACCCTAGTAACACATGTACCCCGCTCGCACAGGGCCAATCTCGTGTTAAAGTTCCCACGCACCCCAGTAACACACGTACCCCGCTCGCACAGGACTAATCGCGTGTGAAGTACCCGCGACCCTAATAACACATGTACCCCGCTCGCACAGGGCCAATCGTGTGTGAACATTCCCACGCACCCCAGTAACACACATACCCCGCTCGCACAGGGCCAATCGCGTGTGAAAGTAACCGCGCACCCCAGTAACACACGTACCCCACTCGCACAGGGCCAATTGCATGTGAAAGTTCCCGCGCACCCCAGTAACACACATACCCCGCTTGCACAGGTCCAATCACATGTGAAAGTACCCGTGCACCCCAGTAACACACATACCCCGCTCACACAGGGCCAATCGTGTGTGAATGTATCCGCACACCCCAGTAACACACGTACCCCACTTGCACAGGGCCAATCGCGTGTGAAAGTACCTGCGCACCCGAGTAACACACGTACCCCGCTCGCACAGGGCCAATCGCATGTGAAAGTGCCCACGCACCCCAGTAATACATGTACCCCGCTCGCACAGGGCCAATCGTGTGTGAAAGTTCCCACGCACCCCAGTAACACACGTACCCCACTCGCACAGGGCCAATCACGTGTGAAAGTTCCCGCGCACCCCAGTAACACACGTACCCCGCTTGCACAGGGCCAATCACGTGTGAAAGTACCCCTGCACCCCAGTAATACACGTACCCCGCTCGCACAGGGCTGATCACGTGTGAAATTTCCAGTGCACCCCAGTAACACACATACCCCGCTCGCACAGGGCCAATCGCGTGTGAACGTTCCTGCACACCCCAGTAACACACGTACCCTGCTTGCACAGGGCCAATTCTGTGTGAAAGTTCCCGCGCACACCAGTAACACATGTACCCCGCTTGCACAGGGCCAATCAAGTGTGAAAGTACCCGTGCTCCCCAGTAACACACGTACCCCACTCGCGCAGGGCCAATCTCATGTGAAAGTTCCCGCGCACCCCAGTAACACATGTACCCCGCTCGCACATGGCTGATTGCATGTGAAATTTCTTGCGCACCCCAGTAACACACATACCCCGCTCGCACAGGGCTAATCGCATGTGAAAGTTCCCGCGCACCCCAGTAACACACGTACCCCGCTCGCACAGGGCCAATCGCATGTGAAAGTTCCCGCGCACCCCAGTAACACACGTACCCCGCTCGCACAGGGCCAATCACGTGTGAAAATACCCACGCACCCCAGTAACACACGTACCCCGCTGGCACTGGGCTGATCCCGTGTGAAATTTCCCACGCACCCCAGTAACACATGTAATCTGCTCGCACAGGGCCAATCGCATGTGAATGATCCCACGCACCCCAGTAACACACGTACCCCGCTCGCACAGGACCAATCATGTGTGAAAGTACCTGCGCACCCCAACAACACACGTACCCCGCTCACACAGGGCTGATCGCGTGTGAAATTTCCTGCGCACCCCAGTAACACACGTACCCCACTCGCACAGGGCCAATCGCATGTGAAAGTTCCCACGCACCCCAGTAACACACGTACCCCGCTTGCACAGGGCCAATTGTGTGTGAAAGTTCCCGCGCACCCCAGTAACACACGTACCCCGCTCGCACAGGGCCAATCATGTGTGAAAGTAACCGCGCACCCCAGTAACACACGTACCCCGCTCGCACAGGACTAATTGCGTGTGAAGTACCCGCGCA
The DNA here is from genome assembly GCF_040938575.1 of Ambystoma mexicanum. Classification (NCBI taxonomy): domain Eukaryota; kingdom Metazoa; phylum Chordata; class Amphibia; order Caudata; family Ambystomatidae; genus Ambystoma; species Ambystoma mexicanum. The sequence goes on from NC_090922.1 coordinate 1,170,948,518, forward strand.
CCCTTGTAACACATGTACCCCGCTCGCACAGGGCCAATCGCGTGTGAAAGTTCCCACGCACCCCAGTAACACATGTACCCCTCTCGCACAGGGCCAATCGTGTTTGAACATTCCCATGCACCCCAGTAACACACATACCCCGCTCGCACAGGGCCAATCGCGTTTGAAAGTAACCTCACACCCCAGTAACACATGTACCCCGCTCGCACAGGGCCAATTGCATGTGAAAGTTCCCGCGCACCCCAGTAACACACATACCCCGCTTGCACAGGTCCAATCACATGTGAAAGTACCCGTGCACCCCAGTAACACACATATCCCGCTCACACAGGGCCAATTGTGTGTGAATGTATCCGCACACCCCAGTAACACACGTACCCCACTTGCACAGGGCCAATCGCGTGTGAAAGTTCCCGTGCACCCCAGTAACACACGTATCCCGCTCGCACAGGGCCGATCGTGTGTGAAAGTACCCACGCACCCCAGTAGCACATGTACCCTCTCGCACAGGGCCAATCGCGTGTGAAAGTTCCCACGCACCCCAGTAACACATGTACCCCACTTGCACAGGGCCAATCGCGTGTGAAAGTTCCTGTGCACCCCAGTAACACACGTACCAAGCTTGCAAAGGGCCAATCACGTGTGAAAGTACCCGCGCACCCCAGTAATACACATACCCCACTCGCACAGGGCTGATCCTGTGTGAAATTTCCTGCGCACCCCAGTAACACACGTACCCTGCTCGCACAGGGCCAATCGCGTGTGAAAGTTCCCGCGCACCCCAGTAACACACGTACCCCGCTTGCACAGGGCCAATTGTGTATGAAAGTTCCGGCGCACCCCATTAACACGTACCCCACTCGCACAGGGCCAATCGCATGTGAAAGTACCCGCGCTCCCCAGTAACACACGTACGCTGCTCGCACAGGGCCAATCACATGTGAAAGTTCCCACGCACCCCAGTAACACATGTACCCCGCTCGCACAGGGCCAATCGCGTGTGAAATTTCCGGTGCACCCCAGTAACACACATACCCCGCTCGCACATGGCCAATCGCGTGTGAACGTTCCTGCAAACCCCAGTAACACACGTACCCTGCTTGCACAGGGCCAATTGCGTGTGAAAGTTCCCACGCACACCAGTAACACATGTACCCCACTCGCACAGGGCCAATCACGTGTGAAAGTTCCCGCGCACCCCAGTAACACACGTACCCCGCTCGCACAGGGCCAATCACGTGTGAAAGTTCCCACGCACCCCAGTAACACACGTACCCCGCTTGCACAGGGCCCATCACGTGTGAAAGTACCCGCGCACCCCAGTAACACACGTACCCCGCTCGTACAGGACTAATCGCGTGTGAAGTACCCACGCACCCTAGTAACACATGTACCCCACTCACACAGGGCCAATCGCGTGTGAAAGTTCCCACGCACCCCAGTAACACATGTACCCCTCTCGCACAGGGCCAATCGTGTGTGAACATTCCCACGCACCCCAGTAACACACATACCCTGCTCGCACAGGGCCAATCGCGTGTGAAAGTAACCGTGCACCCCAGTAAAACACGTACCCCACTCGCACAGGGCCAATTGCATGTGAAAGTTCCCGCGCACCCCAGTAACACACATACCCCGCTTGCACAGGTCCAATCACATGTCAAAGTACCCGTGCACCCCAGTAACACACATACCCCGCTCACACAGGGCCAATTGTGTGTGAATGTATCCGCAAACCCCAGTAACACACGTACCCCACTTGCACAGGGCCAATCGCGTGTGAAAGTACCCGCGCACCCGAGTAACACACGTACCCCGCTCGCACAGGGCCAATCGCATGTGAAAGTGCCCACGTACCCCAGTAACACATGTACCTCGCTCGCACAGGGCCAATCGCGTGTGAAAGTTCCCACGCACACCAGTAACACACGTACCCCACTCGCCCAGGGCCAATCACGTGTGAAAGTTCCCGCGCACCCCAGTAACACACGTACCCCGCTCGTACAGGACTAATCGCGTGTGAAGTACCCACGCACCCTAGTAACACATGTACCCCACTCACACAGGGCCAATCGCGTGTGAAAGTTCCCACGCACCCCAGTAACACATGTACCCCGCTCGCACAGGGCCAATCGTGTGTGAACATTCCCACGCACCCCAGTAACACATGTACCCCGCTCGCACAGGGCCAATCGCGTGTGAAATTTCCGGTGCACCCCAGTAACACAGATACCCCGCTCGCACAGGGCCAATCGCGTGTGAACGTTCCTGCAAACCCCAGTAACACACGTACCCTGCTTGCACAGGGCCAATTGCGTGTGAAAGTTCCCACGCACACCAGTAACACACGTACCCCACTCGCACAGGGCCAATCACGTGTGAAAGTTCCCGCGCACCCCAGTAACACACGTACCCCGCTCGCACAGGGCCAATCACGTGTGAAAGTTCCCACGCACACCAGTAACACACGTACCCCACTCGCACAGGGCCAATCACGTGTGAAAGTTCCCGCGCACCCCAGTAACACACGTACCCCGCTCGCACAGGGCCAATCACGTGTGAAAGTACCCGCGCACCCCAGTAACACACGTACCCCGCTCGTACAGGACTAATCGTGTGTGAAGTACCCACGCACCCTAGTAACACATGTACCCCACTCACACAGGGCCAATCGCGTGTGAAAGTTCCCACGCACCCCAGTAACACATGTACCCCGCTCGCACAGGGCCAACCGTGTGTGAACATTCCCACGCACCCCAGTAACACACATACCCTGCTCGCACAGGGCCAATCGCGTGTGAAAGTAACCGTGCACCCCAGTAACACACGTACCCCACTCGCACAGGGCCAATTGCATGTGAAAGTTCCCGCGCACCCCAGTAACACACATACCCCGCTTGCACAGGTCCAATCACATGTCAAAGTACCCGTGCACCCCAGTAACACACATACCCCGCTCACACAGGGCCAATCGTGTGTGAATGTATCCGCACACCCCAGTAACACACGTACCCCACTTGCACAGGGCCAATCGCGTGTGAAAGTACCCGCGCACCCGAGTAACACACGTACCCCGCTCGCACAGGGCCAATCGCATGTGAAAGTGCCCACGCACCCCAGTAACACATGTACCCCGCTCGCACAGGGTCAATCGCGTGTGAAAGTTCCCACGCACACCAGTAACACACGTACCCCACTCGCCCTGGGCCAATCACGTGTGAAAATTCCCGCGCACCCCAGTAACACACGTACCCCGCTCGCACAGGGCCCATCACGTGTGAAAGTACCCGCGCACCCCAGTAATACACGTACCCCGCTCGCACAGGGCTGATCACGTGTGAAATTTCCGGTGCACCCCAGTAACACACATACCCCGCTCGCACAGGGCCAATCGCGTGTGAACGTTCCTGCACACCCCAGTAACACACGTACCCTGCTTGCACAGGGCCAATTTTGTGTGAAAGTTCCCGCGCACACCAGTAACACATGTACCCCGCTTGCACAGGGCCAATCAAGTGTGAAAGTACCCGTGCTCCCCAGTAACACGCGTACCCCGCTCGCGCAGGGCCAATCTCATGTGAAAGTTCCCGCGCACCCCAGTAACACATGTAGCCCGCTCGCACACGGCTGATTGCATGTGAAATTTCCCGCGCATCCCAGTAACACACATACCCCGCTCGCACAGGGCTGATCACGTGTGAAATTTCCGGTGCACCCCAGTAACACACATACCCCGCTCGCACAGGGCCAATCGCGTGTGAACGTTCCTGCACACCCCAGTAACACACGTACCCTGCTTGCACAGGGCCAATTCTGTGTGAAAGTTCCCGCGCACACCAGTAACACATGTACCCCGCTTGCACAGGGCCAATCAAGTGTGAAAGTACCCGTGCTCCCCAGTAACACGCGTACCCCGCTCGCGCAGGGCCAATCTCATGTGAAAGTTCCCGCGCACCCCAGTAACACATGTAGCCCGCTCGCACACGGCTGATTGCATGTGAAATTTCCCGCGCATCCCAGTAACACACATACCCCGCTCGCACAGGGCCAATCGCGTGTGAAAGTTCCCGCGCACCCCAGTAACACACGTACCCCGCTCGCACAGGGCCAATCGCATGTGAAAGTTCCCGCGCACCCCAGTAACACACGTACCCCGCTCGCACAGGGCCAATAACGTGTGAAAATACCCACGCACCCCAGTAACACACGTACCCCGCTCGCACTGGGCTGATCCCGTGTGAAATTTCCCACGCACCCCAGTAACACATGTAATCCGCTCGCACAGGGCCAATCGCATGTGAATGTTCCCACGCACCACAGTAACACACGTACCCCGCTCGCACAGGACCAATCATGTGTGAAAGTACCTGCGCACCCAACAACACACGTACCCCGCTCACACAGGGCTGATCGCGTGTGAAATTTCCCGCGCACCCCAGTAACACACGTACCCCACTCGCACAGGGCCAATCGCGTGTGAAAGTTCCCAAGCACCCCAGTAACACACGTACCCCGCTTGCACAGGGCCAATTGTGTGTGAAAGTTCCCGCGCACCCCAGTAAAACACGTACCCCGCTCGCACAGGGCCAATCATGTGTGAAAGTAACCGCGCACCCCAGTAACACACGTACCCCGCTCGCACAGGACTAATCGCGTGTGAAGTACCCGCGCACCCTAGTAACACATGTACCCCGCTCGCACAGGGCCAATCGCGTGTGAAAGTTCCCACGCGCCCCAGTAACACATGTACCCCGCTCGCACAGGGCCAATCGTGTGTGAACATTCCCATGCACCCCAGTAACACACATACCCGCTCGCACAGGGCCAATCGTGTGTGAAAGTAACCGCGCACCCCAGTAACACACGTACCCCACTCGCACAGGGCCAATTGCATGTGAAAGTTCCCGTGCACCCCAGTAACACACATACCCCGCTTGCACAGGTCCAATCACATGTGAAAGTACCCGTGCACCCCAGTAACACACATATCCCGCTCACACAGGGCCAATCGCGTGTGAATGTATCCACGCACCCCAGTAACACACGTACCCCGCTCGCACAGGGCCAATCGTGTGTGAAAGTACCCACGCACCCCAGTAGCACATGTACCCTCTCGCACAGGGCCAATTGCGTGTGAAAGTTCCCATGCACCCCAGTAACACATGTACCCCACTTGCACAGGGCCAATCGCGTGTGAAAGTTCTCGTGCACCCCAGTAACACACGTACCAAGCTTGCAAAGGGCCAATCACGTGTGAAAGTACCAGCGCACCCCAGTAATACACATACCCCACTCGCACAGGGCTGATCCCGTGTGAAATTTCCTGCGCACCCCAGTAACACACGTACCCCGCTCGCACATGGCCAATCGCGTGTGAAAGTTCCCGCGCACCCCAGTAACACACGTACCCCGCTTGCACAGGGCCAATTGTGTATGAAAGTTCCTGCGCACCCCATTAACACACATACCCCACTCGCACAGGGCCAATCGCATGTGAAAGTACCCGCGCTCCCCAGTAACAAACGTAGGCTGCTCGCACAGGGCCAATCACATGTGAAAGTTCCCACGCACCCCAGTAACACATGTACCCCGCTCGCACAGGTCCAATCGCGTGTCAAATTTCCGGTGCACCCCAGTAACACACATACCCCGCTCGCACAGGGCCAATCGCGTGTGAACGTTCCTGCAAACCCCAGTAACACACGTACCCTGCTTGCACAGGGCCAATTGTGTGTGAAAGTTCCCGCGCACCCCAGTAACACATGTACCCCGCTCGCACAGGGCCAATCAAGTGTGAAAGTACCCGTGCTCCCCAGTAACACACGTACCCCGCTCGCGCAGGGCCGATCTCGTGTGAAAGTTCCCGCACACCCCAGTAACACATGTACCCCGCTCACACACGGCTGATCGCATGTGAAATTTCCCGCGCACCCCAGTAACACACGTACCCCGCTCGCACAGGGCCAATCGTGTGTGAAAGTTCCCACGTACCCCAGTAACACATGTACCCCGCTCGCACAGGGCCACTCGCGTGTGAAAGTTCCTGCACACCCCAGTAACACACATACCCCGCTGACACAGGGCCAATCATGTGTGAAAATACCCACGCACCCCAGTAACACACGTACCCCGCTCGCACTGGGCTGATCCAGTGTGAAATTTCCCACGCACCCCAGTAACACACGTACCCCGCTCGCACAGGGCCAATCGCATCTGAATGTTCCCGCGCACCCCAGTAATACACGTAGCCCGCTCGCACAGGACCAATCACATGTGAAAGTACCTGCGCACCCCAGTAACACACGTACCCCGCTCACACAGGGCTGATCGCGTGTGAAATTTCCTGCACACCCCAGTAACACACGTACCCCACTCGCACAGGGCCAATCGCGTGTGAAAGTTCCCATGCATCCAAGTAACACACGTACCCCGCTTGCACAGGGCCAATTGTGTGTGAAAGTTCCCGCGCACCCCAGTAACACACGTACCCCGCTCGCACAGGGCCAATCACGTGTGAAAGTAACCGCGCACCCCAGTAACACACGTACCCCACTCGCACAGGACTAATCGCGTGTGAAGTACCGGCACACCCTAGTAACACATGTACCCCGCTCGCACAGGGCCAATCGCGTGTGAAAGTTCCCACGCACCCCAGTAACACACGTACCCCGCTCGCACAGGACTAATCACGTGTGAAGTACCCGCGCACCCTAGTAACACATGTACCCCGCTCGCACAGGGCCAATCGTGTGTGAACATTCCCACGCACCCCAGTAACACACATACCCCACTCGCACAGGGCCAATCGCGTGTGAAAGTAACCGCGCACCCCAGTAACACACGTACCCCACTCGCACAGGGCGAATTGCATGTGAAAGTTCCCGCGCACCCCAGTAACACACATACCCCGCTTGCACAGGTCCAATCACATGTGAAAGTACCCGTGCACCCCAGTAACACATATACCCCGCTCACACAGGGCCAATCGTGTTTGAATGTATCCGCACACCCCAGTAACACACGTATCCCGCTCGCACAGGGCCAATCGCAAGTGAAAGTGCCCACACACCCCAGTAACACATGTACCCCGCTCGCACAGGGCCAATCGCGTGTGAAAGTTCCCACGCACCCCAGTAACACACGTACCCCACTCACACAGGGCCAATCACGTGTGAAAGTTCCCGCGCACCCCAGTAACACACGTACCCCGCTTGCACAGGGCCAATCACGTGTGAAAGTACCCGCGCACCCCAGTAATACACGTACCCCGCTCGCACAGGGCTGATCACGTGTGAAATTTCCGGTGCACCCCAGTAACACACATACCCCGCTCGCACAGGGCCAATCGCGTGTGAACGTTCATTCACACCCCAGTAACAAACGTACCCTGCTTGCACAGGGCCAATTCTGTGTGAAAGTTCCCGCGCACACCAGTAACACATGTACCCCGCTTGCACAGGGCCAATCAAGTGTGAAAGTACCCGTGCTCCCCAGTAACACACGTACCCCGCTCGCGCAGGGCCAATCTCATGTGAAAGTTCCCGCGCACCCAGTAACACACGTATCCCGCTCGCACAGGGCTGACTGCGTGTGAAATTTCACACGCACCCCAGTAACACATGTACCCCACTCGCACAGGGCCAATTGCATGTAAAAGTTCCGCGCACCCCAGTAACACACGTACCCTGCTCGCACAGGGCCAATCACGTGTGAAAGTACCCATGCACCCCAGTAACACACATACCCCGCTCGCACAGGGCCAATCGTGTGTGAATGTACCTGCGCACCCCAGTAACACACGTACCCCACTTGCACAGGGCCAATCGCGTGTGAAAGTACCTGCGCACCCGAGTAACACACGTACCCCGCTCGCACAGGGCCAATCGCAAGTGAAAGTGCCCACGCACCCCAGTAACACATGTAGCCCGCTCGCACAGGGCCAATCGCGTGTGAAAGTTCCCACGCACCCCAGTAACACACGTACCCCACTCACACAGGGCCAATCACGTGTGAAAGTTCCCGCGCACCCCAGTAACACACGTACCCCGCTCGCACAGGACCAATCACATGTGAAAGTACCTGCGCACCCCAGTAACACACGTACCCCGCTCACACAGGGCTGATCGCGTGTGAAATTTCCTGCACACCCCAGTAACACACGTACCCCACTCGCACAGGGCCAATCGCGTGTGAAAGTTCCCATGCATCCAAGTAACACACGTACCCCGCTTGCACAGGGCCAATTGTGTGTGAAAGTTCCCGCGCACCCCAGTAACACACGTACCCCGCTCGCACAGGGCCAATCACGTGTGAAAGTAACCGCGCACCCCAGTAACACACGTACCCCACTCGCACAGGACTAATCGCGTGTGAAGTACCGGCACACCCTAGTAACACATGTACCCCGCTCGCACAGGGCCAATCGCGTGTGAAAGTTCCCACGCACCCCAGTAACACACGTACCCCGCTCGCACAGGACTAATCACGTGTGAAGTACCCGCGCACCCTAGTAACACATGTACCCCGCTCGCACAGGGCCAATCGTGTGTGAACATTCCCACGCACCCCAGTAACACACATACCCCACTCGCACAGGGCCAATCGCGTGTGAAAGTAACCGCGCACCCCAGTAACACACGTACCCCACTCGCACAGGGCGAATTGCATGTGAAAGTTCCCGCGCACCCCAGTAACACACATACCCCGCTTGCACAGGTCCAATCACATGTGAAAGTACCCGTGCACCCCAGTAACACATATACCCCGCTCACACAGGGCCAATCGTGTTTGAATGTATCCGCACACCCCAGTAACACACGTACCCCGCTCGCACAGGGCCAATCGCAAGTGAAAGTGCCCACACACCCCAGTAACACATGTACCCCGCTCGCACAGGGCCAATCGCGTGTGAAAGTTCCCACGCACCCCAGTAACACACGTACCCCACTCACACAGGGCCAATCACGTGTGAAAGTTCCCGCGCACCCCAGTAACACACGTACCCCGCTTGCACAGGGCCAATCACGTGTGAAAGTACCCGCGCACCCCAGTAATACACGTACCCCGCTCGCACAGGGCTGATCACGTGTGAAATTTCCGGTGCACCCCAGTAACACACATACCCCGCTCGCACAGGGCCAATCGCGTGTGAACGTTCATTCACACCCCAGTAACAAACGTACCCTGCTTGCACAGGGCCAATTCTGTGTGAAAGTTCCCGCGCACACCAGTAACACATGTACCCCGCTTGCACAGGGCCAATCAAGTGTGAAAGTACCCGTGCTCCCCAGTAACACACGTACCCCGCTCGCGCAGGGCCAATCTCATGTGAAAGTTCCCGCGCACCCAGTAACACACGTATCCCGCTCGCACAGGGCTGACTGCGTGTGAAATTTCACACGCACCCCAGTAACACATGTACCCCACTCGCACAGGGCCAATTGCATGTAAAAGTTCCGCGCACCCCAGTAACACACGTACCCTGCTCGCACAGGGCCAATCACGTGTGAAAGTACCCATGCACCCCAGTAACACACATACCCCGCTCGCACAGGGCCAATCGTGTGTGAATGTACCTGCGCACCCCAGTAACACACGTACCCCACTTGCACAGGGCCAATCGCGTGTGAAAGTACCTGCGCACCCGAGTAACACACGTACCCCGCTCGCACAGGGCCAATCGCAAGTGAAAGTGCCCACGCACCCCAGTAACACATGTAGCCCGCTCGCACAGGGCCAATCGCGTGTGAAAGTTCCCACGCACCCCAGTAACACACGTACCCCACTCACACAGGGCCAATCACGTGTGAAAGTTCCCGCGCACCCCAGTAACACACGTACCCCGCTCGCACAGGGCCAATCACGTGTGAAAGTAACTGCGCACCCCAGTAACACACGTACCCCGCTCGCACAGGACTAATCGCGTGTGAAGTACCGGCGCACCCTAGTAACACATGTACCCCGCTCGCACAGGGCCAATCGTGTGAAAAAGTTCCCACGCACCCCAGTAACACACGTACCCCGCTCGCACAGGACTAATCGCGTGTGAATTACCCGCGCACCCTATTAACACATGTACCCCGCTCGCACAGGGCCAATCGTGTGTGAACATTCCCACGCACCCCAGTAACACACATACCCCGCTCGCACAGGGCCAATCACGTGTGAAAGTAACCGCGCACCCCAGTAACACACGTACCCCACTCGCACAGGGCCAATTGCATGTGAAAGTTCCCGCGCACCCCAGTAACACACATACCCCGCTTGCACAGGTCCAATCACATGTGAAAGTACCCGTGCACCCCAGTAACACACATACCCCGCTCACACAGGGCCAATCGTGTGTGAAAGTACCTGCGCACCCGAGTAACACACGTACCCTGCTCGCACAGGGCCAATCGCATGTGAAAGTGCCCACGCACCCCAGTAACACATGTACCCCGCTCGCACAGGGCCAATCGCGTGTGAAAGTTCCCACGCACCCCAGTAACACACGTACCCCACTCGCACAGGGCCAATCACGTGTGAAAGTTCCCGCGCACCCCAGTAACACACGTACCCCGCTTGCACAGGGCCAATCACGTGTGAAAGTACACGCGCACCCCAGTAATACACGTTCCCCGCTCGCACAGGGCTGATCATGTGTGAAATTTCCGGTGCACCCCAGTAACACACATACCCCGTTCGCACAGGGCCAATCGCGTGTGAACATTCCTGCACACCCCAGTAACACACGTACCCTGCTTGCACAGGGCCAATTCTGTGTGAAAGTTCCCGCGCACACCAGTAACACATGTACCCCGCTTGCACAGGGCCAATCAAGTGTGAAAGTACCCGTGCTCCCCAGTAACACACGTACCCCGCTCGCGCAGGTCCAATCTCATGTGAAAGTTCCCGCGCACCCCAGTAACACATGTACCCCGCTCGCACATGGCTGATTGCATGTGAAATTTCCCGCGCACCCCAGTAACACACGTACCCCGCTCGCACAGGGCCAATCGCATGTGAAAGTTCCCGCGCACCCCAGTAACACACGTACCCCGCTCGTACAGGGCCAATCACGTGTGAAATTTCCCACGCACCCCAGTAACACATGTAATCCGCTCGCACAGGGCCAATCGCATGTGAATGTTTCCACGCACCCCAGTAACACACGTACCCCGCTCGCACAGGACCAATCATGTGTGAAAGTACCTGCGCACCCCAACAACACACATACCCCGCTCACACAGGGCTGATCGCGTGTGAAATTTCCCGCGCACCCCAGTAACAAACGTACCCCACTCGCACAGGGCCAATCGCATGTGAAAGTTCCCACGCACCCCAGTAACACACGTACCCCGCTTGCACAGGGCCAATTGTGTGTGAAAGTTCCCGCGCAACCCAGTAACACACGTACCCCGCTCGCACAGGGCCAATCACGTGTGAAAGTAACCGTGCACCCCAGTAACACACGTACCCCGCTCGCACATGGCCAATCGCATGTGAAAGTACCCGCGCTCCCCAGTAACACACGTACGCTGCTCGCACAGGGCCAATCACATGTGAAAGTTCCCACGCACCCCAGTAACACATGTACCCCGCTCGCACAGGGCCAATCGCGTGTGAAATTTCCGGTGCACCCCAGTAACACACATACCCCGCTCGCACAGGGCCAATCGCGTGTGAACGTTCCTGCAAACCCCATTAACACACGTACCCTGCTTGCACAGGGCCAATTGCATGTGAAATTTCCCGCACACCCCAGTAACACATGTACCCCGCTCGCACAGGGCCAATCGCGTGTGAAAGTTCCCACGCACACCAGTAACACACGTACCCCACTCGCACAGGGCCAATCACGTGTGAAAGTTCCCGCGCACCCCAGTAACACACGTACCCCGCTCGCACAGGGCCCATCACGTGTGAAAGTACCCGCGCACCCCAGTAACACACGTACCCCGCTCGTACAGGACTAATCGCGTGTGAAGTACCCACGCACCCTAGTAACACATGTACCCCACTCACACAGGGCCAATCGCGTGTGAAAGTTCCCACCCACCCCAGTAGCACATGTACCCTGCTCGCACAGGGCCAATCATGTGTGAAGTACCCGCGCACCCTAGTAACACATGTACCCCGCTCGCACAGGGCCAATCTCGTGTTAAAGTTCCCACGCACCCCAGTAACACACGTACCCCGCTCGCACAGGACTAATCGCGTGTGAAGTACCCGCGACCCTAATAACACATGTACCCCGCTCGCACAGGGCCAATCGTGTGTGAACATTCCCACGCACCCCAGTAACACACATACCCCGCTCGCACAGGGCCAATCGCGTGTGAAAGTAACCGCGCACCCCAGTAACACACGTACCCCACTCGCACAGGGCCAATTGCATGTGAAAGTTCCCGCGCACCCCAGTAACACACATACCCCGCTTGCACAGGTCCAATCACATGTGAAAGTACCCGTGCACCCCAGTAACACACATACCCCGCTCACACAGGGCCAATCGTGTGTGAATGTATCCGCACACCCCAGTAACACACGTACCCCACTTGCACAGGGCCAATCGCGTGTGAAAGTACCTGCGCACCCGAGTAACACACGTACCCCGCTCGCACAGGGCCAATCGCATGTGAAAGTGCCCACGCACCCCAGTAATACATGTACCCCGCTCGCACAGGGCCAATCGTGTGTGAAAGTTCCCACGCACCCCAGTAACACACGTACCCCACTCGCACAGGGCCAATCACGTGTGAAAGTTCCCGCGCACCCCAGTAACACACGTACCCCGCTTGCACAGGGCCAATCACGTGTGAAAGTACCCGTGCACCCCAGTAATACACGTACCCCGCTCGCACAGGGCTGATCACGTGTGAAATTTCCAGTGCACCCCAGTAACACACATACCCCGCTCGCACAGGGCCAATCGCGTGTGAACGTTCCTGCACACCCCAGTAACACACGTACCCTGCTTGCACAGGGCCAATTCTGTGTGAAAGTTCCCGCGCACACCAGTAACACATGTACCCCGCTTGCACAGGGCCAATCAAGTGTGAAAGTACCCGTGCTCCCCAGTAACACACGTACCCCACTCGCGCAGGGCCAATCTCATGTGAAAGTTCCCGCGCACCCCAGTAACACATGTACCCCGCTCGCACATGGCTGATTGCATGTGAAATTTCTCGCGCACCCCAGTAACACACATACCCCGCTCGCACAGGGCTAATCGCATGTGAAAGTTCCCGCGCACCCCAGTAACACACGTACCCCGCTCGCACAGGGCCAATCGCATGTGAAAGTTCCCGCGCACCCCAGTAACACACGTACCCCGCTCGCACAGGGCCAATCACGTGTGAAAATACCCACGCACCCCAGTAACACACGTACCCCGCTCGCACTGGGCTGATCCCGTGTGAAATTTCCCACGCACCCCAGTAACACATGTAATCTGCTCGCACAGGGCCAATCGCATGTGAATGATCCCACGCACCCCAGTAACACACGTACCCCGCTCGCACAGGACCAATCATGTGTGAAAGTACCTGCGCACCCCAACAACACACGTACCCCGCTCACACAGGGCTGATCGCGTGTGAAATTTCCCGCGCACCCCAGTAACACACGTACCCCACTCGCACAGGGCCAATCGCATGTGAAAGTTCCCACGCACCCCAGTAACACACGTACCCCGATTGCACAGGGCCAATTGTGTGTGAAAGTTCCCGCGCACCCCAGTAACACACGTACCCCGCTCGCACAGGGCCAATCATGTGTGAAAGTAACCGCGCACCCCAGTAACACACGTACCCCGCTCGCACAGGACTAATTGCGTGTGAAGTACCCGCGCACCCTTGTAACACATGTACCCCTCTCGCACAGGGCCAATCGCGTGTGAAAGTTCCCACGCACCCCAGTAACACATGTACCCCTCTCGCACAGGGCCAATCGTGTTTGAACATTCCCATGCACCCCAGTAACACACATACCCCGCTCGCACAGGGCCAATCGCGTTTGAAAGTAACCTCACACCCCAGTAACACATGTACCCCGCTCGCACAGGGCCAATTGCATGTGAAAGTTCCCGCGCACCCCAGTAACACACATACCCCGCTTGCACAGGTCCAATCACATGTGAAAGTACCCGTGCACCCCAGTAACACACATATCCCGCTCACACAGGGCCAATTGTGTGTGAATGTATCCGCACACCCCAGTAACACACGTACCCCACTTGCACAGGGCCAATCGCGTGTGAAAGTTCCCGTGCACCCCAGTAACACACGTATCCCGCTCGCACAGGGCCGATCGTGTGTGAAAGTACCCACGCACCCCAGTAGCACATGTACCCTCTCGCACAGGGCCAATCGCGTGTGAAAGTTCCTGTGCACCCCAGTAACACACGTACCAAGCTTGCAAAGGGCCAATCACGTGTGAAAGTACCCGCGCACCCCAGTAATACACATACCCCACTCGCACAGGGCTGATCCTGTGTGAAATTTCCTGCGCACCCCAGTAACACACGTACCCTGCTCGCACAGGGCCAATCGCGTGTGAAAGTTCCCGCGCACCCCAGTAACACACGTACCCCGCTTGCACAGGGCCAATTGTGTATGAAAGTTCCGGCGCACCCCATTAACACGTACCCCACTCGCACAGGGCCAATCGCATGTGAAAGTACCCGCGCTCCCCAGTAACACACGTACGCTGCTCGCACAGGGCCAATCACATGTGAAAGTTCCCACGCACCCCAGTAACACATGTACCCCGCTCGCACAGGGCCAATCGCGTGTGAAATTTCCGGTGCACCCCAGTAACACACATACCCCGCTCGCACATGGCCAATCGCGTGTGAACGTTCCTGCAAACCCCAGTAACACACGTACCCTGCTTGCACAGGGCCAATTGCGTGTGAAAGTTCCCACGCACACCAGTAACACATGTACCCCACTCGCACAGGGCCAATCACGTGTGAAAGTTCCCGCGCACCCCAGTAACACACGTACCCCGCTCGCACAGGGCCAATCACGTGTGAAAGTTCCCACGCACCCCAGTAACACACGTACCCCGCTTGCACAGGGCCCATCACGTGTGAAAGTACCCGCGCACCCCAGTAACACACGTACCCCGCTCGTACAGGACTAATCGCGTGTGAAGTACCCACGCACCCTAGTAACACATGTACCCCACTCACACAGGGCCAATCGCGTGTGAAAGTTCCCACGCACCCCAGTAACACATGTACCCCTCTCGCACAGGGCCAATCGTGTGTGAACATTCCCACGCACCCCAGTAACACACATACCCTGCTCGCACAGGGCCAATCGCGTGTGAAAGTAACCGTGCACCCCAGTAAAACACGTACCCCACTCGCACAGGGCCAATTGCATGTGAAAGTTCCCGCGCACCCCAGTAACACACATACCCCGCTTGCACAGGTCCAATCACATGTCAAAGTACCCGTGCACCCCAGTAACACACATACCCCGCTCACACAGGGCCAATTGTGTGTGAATGTATCCGCAAACCCCAGTAACACACGTACCCCACTTGCACAGGGCCAATCGCGTGTGAAAGTACCCGCGCACCCGAGTAACACACGTACCCCGCTCGCACAGGGCCAATCGCATGTGAAAGTGCCCACGTACCCCAGTAACACATGTACCTCGCTCGCACAGGGCCAATCGCGTGTGAAAGTTCCCACGCACACCAGTAACACACGTACCCCACTCGCCCAGGGCCAATCACGTGTGAAAGTTCCCGCGCACCCCAGTAACACACGTACCCCGCTCGTACAGGACTAATCGCGTGTGAAGTACCCACGCACCCTAGTAACACATGTACCCCACTCACACAGGGCCAATCGCGTGTGAAAGTTCCCACGCACCCCAGTAACACATGTACCCCGCTCGCACAGGGCCAATCGTGTGTGAACATTCCCACGCACCCCAGTAACACATGTACCCCGCTCGCACAGGGCCAATCGCGTGTGAAATTTCCGGTGCACCCCAGTAACACAGATACCCCGCTCGCACAGGGCCAATCGCGTGTGAACGTTCCTGCAAACCCCAGTAACACACGTACCCTGCTTGCACAGGGCCAATTGCGTGTGAAAGTTCCCACGCACACCAGTAACACACGTACCCCACTCGCACAGGGCCAATCACGTGTGAAAGTTCCCGCGCACCCCAGTAACACACGTACCCCGCTCGCACAGGGCCAATCACGTGTGAAAGTTCCCACGCACACCAGTAACACACGTACCCCACTCGCACAGGGCCAATCACGTGTGAAAGTTCCCGCGCACCCCAGTAACACACGTACCCCGCTCGCACAGGGCCAATCACGTGTGAAAGTACCCGCGCACCCCAGTAACACACGTACCCCGCTCGTACAGGACTAATCGTGTGTGAAGTACCCACGCACCCTAGTAACACATGTACCCCACTCACACAGGGCCAATCGCGTGTGAAAGTTCCCACGCACCCCAGTAACACATGTACCCCGCTCGCACAGGGCCAACCGTGTGTGAACATTCCCACGCACCCCAGTAACACACATACCCTGCTCGCACAGGGCCAATCGCGTGTGAAAGTAACCGTGCACCCCAGTAACACACGTACCCCACTCGCACAGGGCCAATTGCATGTGAAAGTTCCCGCGCACCCCAGTAACACACATACCCCGCTTGCACAGGTCCAATCACATGTCAAAGTACCCGTGCACCCCAGTAACACACATACCCCGCTCACACAGGGCCAATCGTGTGTGAATGTATCCGCACACCCCAGTAACACACGTACCCCACTTGCACAGGGCCAATCGCGTGTGAAAGTACCCGCGCACCCGAGTAACACACGTACCCCGCTCGCACAGGGCCAATCGCATGTGAAAGTGCCCACGCACCCCAGTAACACATGTACCCCGCTCGCACAGGGTCAATCGCGTGTGAAAGTTCCCACGCACACCAGTAACACACGTACCCCACTCGCCCTGGGCCAATCACGTGTGAAAATTCCCGCGCACCCCAGTAACACACGTACCCCGCTCGCACAGGGCCCATCACGTGTGAAAGTACCCGCGCACCCCAGTAATACACGTACCCCGCTCGCACAGGGCTGATCACGTGTGAAATTTCCGGTGCACCCCAGTAACACACATACCCCGCTCGCACAGGGCCAATCGCGTGTGAACGTTCCTGCACACCCCAGTAACACACGTACCCTGCTTGCACAGGGCCAATTTTGTGTGAAAGTTCCCGCGCACACCAGTAACACATGTGCCCCGCTTGCACAGGGCCAATCAAGTGTGAAAGTACCCGTGCTCCCCAGTAACACGCGTACCCCGCTCGCGCAGGGCCAATCTCATGTGAAAGTTCCCGCGCACCCCAGTAACACATGTAGCCCGCTCGCACACGGCTGATTGCATGTGAAATTTCCCGCGCATCCCAGTAACACACATACCCCGCTCGCACAGGGCTGATCACGTGTGAAATTTCCGGTGCACCCCAGTAACACACATACCCCGCTCGCACAGGGCCAATCGCGTGTGAACGTTCCTGCACACCCCAGTAACACACGTACCCTGCTTGCACAGGGCCAATTCTGTGTGAAAGTTCCCGCGCACACCAGTAACACATGTACCCCGCTTGCACAGGGCCAATCAAGTGTGAAAGTACCCGTGCTCCCCAGTAACACGCGTACCCCGCTCGCGCAGGGCCAATCTCATGTGAAAGTTCCCGAGCACCCCAGTAACACATGTAGCCCGCTCGCACACGGCTGATTGCATGTGAAATTTCCCGCGCATCCCAGTAACACACATACCCCGCTCGCACAGGGCCAATCGCGTGTGAAAGTTCCCGCGCACCCCAGTAACACACGTACCCCGCTCGCACAGGGCCAATCGCATGTGAAAGTTCCCGCGCACCCCAGTAACACACGTACCCCGCTCGCACAGGGCCAATCACGTGTGAAAATACCCACGCACCCCAGTAACACACGTACCCCGCTCGCACTGGGCTGATCCCGTGTGAAATTTCCCACGCACCCCAGTAACACATGTAATCCGCTCGCACAGGGCCAATCGCATGTGAATGTTCCCACGCACCACAGTAACACACGTACCCCGCTCGCACAGGACCAATCATGTGTGAAAGTACCTGCGCACCCAACAACACACGTACCCCGCTCACACAGGGCTGATCGCGTGTGAAATTTCCCGCGCACCCCAGTAACACACGTACCCCACTCGCACAGGGCCAATCGCGTGTGAAAGTTCCCAAGCACCCCAGTAACACACGTACCCCGCTTGCACAGGGCCAATTGTGTGTGAAAGTTCCCGCGCACCCCAGTAAAACACGTACCCCGCTCGCACAGGGCCAATCATGTGTGAAAGTAACCGCGCACCCCAGTAACACACGTACCCCGCTCGCACAGGACTAATCGCGTGTGAAGTACCCGCGCACCCTAGTAACACATGTACCCCGCTCGCACAGGGCCAATCGCGTGTGAAAGTTCCCACGCGCCCCAGTAACACATGTACCCCGCTCGCACAGGGCCAATCGTGTGTGAACATTCCCATGCACCCCAGTAACACACATACCCGCTCGCACAGGGCCAATCGTGTGTGAAAGTAACCGCGCACCCCAGTAACACACGTACCCCACTCGCACAGGGCCAATTGCATGTGAAAGTTCCCGTGCACCCCAGTAACACACATACCCCGCTTGCACAGGTCCAATCACATGTGAAAGTACCCGTGCACCCCAGTAACACACATATCCCGCTCACACAGGGCCAATCGCGTGTGAATGTATCCACGCACCCCAGTAACACACGTACCCCGCTCGCACAGGGCCAATCGTGTGTGAAAGTACCCACGCACCCCAGTAGCACATGTACCCTCTCGCACAGGGCCAATTGCGTGTGAAAGTTCCCACGCACCCCAGTAACACATGTACCCCACTTGCACAGGGCCAATCGCGTGTGAAAGTTCTCGTGCACCCCAGTAACACACGTACCAAGCTTGCAAAGGGCCAATCACGTGTGAAAGTACCAGCGCACCCCAGTAATACACATACCCCACTCGCACAGGGCTGATCCCGTGTGAAATTTCCTGCGCACCCCAGTAACACACGTACCCCGCTCGCACATGGCCAATCGCGTGTGAAAGTTCCCGCGCACCCCAGTAACACACGTACCCCGCTTGCACAGGGCCAATTGTGTATGAAAGTTCCTGCGCACCCCATTAACACACATACCCCACTCGCACAGGGCCAATCGCATGTGAAAGTACCCGCGCTCCCCAGTAACAAACGTAGGCTGCTCGCACAGGGCCAATCACATGTGAAAGTTCCCACGCACCCCAGTAACACATGTACCCCGCTCGCACAGGGCCAATCGCGTGTCAAATTTCCGGTGCACCCCAGTCACACACATACCCCGCTCGCACAGGGCCAATCGCGTGTGAACGTTCCTGCAAACCCCAGTAACACACGTACCCTGCTTGCACAGGGCCAATTGTGTGTGAAAGTTCCTGCGCACCCCAGTAACACATGTACCCCGCTCGCACAGGGCCAATCAAGTGTGAAAGTACCCGTGCTCCCCAGTAACACACGTACCCCGCTCGCGCAGGGCCGATCTCGTGTGAAAGTTCCCGCACACCCCAGTAACACATGTACCCCGCTCACACACGGCTGATCGCATGTGAAATTTCCCGCGCACCCCAGTAACACACGTACCCCGCTCGCACAGGGCCAATCGTGTGTGAAAGTTCCCACGTACCCCAGTAACACATGTACCCCGCTCGCACAGGGCCACTCGCGTGTGAAAGTTCCTGCACACCCCAGTAACACACATACCCCGCTGACACAGGGCCAATCATGTGTGAAAATACCCACGCACCCCAGTAACACACGTACCCCGCTCGCACTGGGCTGATCCAGTGTGAAATTTCCCACGCACCCCAGTAACACACGTACCCCGCTCGCACAGGGCCAATCGCATCTGAATGTTCCCGCGCACCCCAGTAATACACGTAGCCCGCTCGCACAGGACCAATCACATGTGAAAGTACCTGCGCACCCCAGTAACACACGTACCCCGCTCACACAGGGCTGATCGCGTGTGAAATTTCCTGCACACCCCAGTAACACACGTACCCCACTCGCACAGGGCCAATCGCGTGTGAAAGTTCCCATGCATCCAAGTAACACACGTACCCCGCTTGCACAGGGCCAATTGTGTGTGAAAGTTCCCGCGCACCCCAGTAACACACGTACCCCGCTCGCACAGGGCCAATCACGTGTGAAAGTAACCGCGCACCCCAGTAACACACGTACCCCACTCGCACAGGACTAATCGCGTGTGAAGTACCGGCACACCCTAGTAACACATGTACCCCGCTCGCACAGGGCCAATCGCGTGTGAAAGTTCCCACGCACCCCAGTAACACACGTACCCCGCTCGCACAGGACTAATCACGTGTGAAGTACCCGCGCACCCTAGTAACACATGTACCCCGCTCGCACAGGGCCAATCGTGTGTGAACATTCCCACGCACCCCAGTAACACACATACCCCACTCGCACAGGGCCAATCGCGTGTGAAAGTAACCGCGCACCCCAGTAACACACGTACCCCACTCGCACAGGGCGAATTGCATGTGAAAGTTCCCGCGCACCCCAGTAACACACATACCCCGCTTGCACAGGTCCAATCACATGTGAAAGTACCCGTGCACCCCAGTAACACATATACCCCGCTCACACAGGGCCAATCGTGTTTGAATGTATCCGCACACCCCAGTAACACACGTACCCCGCTCGCACAGGGCCAATCGCAAGTGAAAGTGCCCACACACCCCAGTAACACATGTACCCCGCTCGCACAGGGCCAATCGCGTGTGAAAGTTCCCACGCACCCCAGTAACACACGTACCCCACTCACACAGGGCCAATCACGTGTGAAAGTTCCCGCGCACCCCAGTAACACACGTACCCCGCTTGCACAGGGCCAATCACGTGTGAAAGTACCCGCGCACCCCAGTAATACACGTACCCCGCTCGCACAGGGCTGATCACGTGTGAAATTTCCGGTGCACCCCAGTAACACACATACCCCGCTCGCACAGGGCCAATCGCGTGTGAACGTTCATTCACACCCCAGTAACAAACGTACCCTGCTTGCACAGGGCCAATTCTGTGTGAAAGTTCCCGCGCACACCAGTAACACATGTACCCCGCTTGCACAGGGCCAATCAAGTGTGAAAGTACCCGTGCTCCCCAGTAACACACGTACCCCGCTCGCGCAGGGCCAATCTCATGTGAAAGTTCCCGCGCACCCAGTAACACACGTATCCCGCTCGCACAGGGCTGACTGCGTGTGAAATTTCACACGCACCCCAGTAACACATGTACCCCACTCGCACAGGGCCAATTGCATGTAAAAGTTCCGCGCACCCCAGTAACACACGTACCCTGCTCGCACAGGGCCAATCACGTGTGAAAGTACCCATGCACCCCAGTAACACACATACCCCGCTCGCACAGGGCCAATCGTGTGTGAATGTACCTGCGCACCCCAGTAACACACGTACCCCACTTGCACAGGGCCAATCGCGTGTGAAAGTACCTGCGCACCCGAGTAACACACGTACCCCGCTCGCACAGGGCCAATCGCAAGTGAAAGTGCCCACGCACCCCAGTAACACATGTAGCCCGCTCGCACAGGGCCAATCGCGTGTGAAAGTTCCCACGCACCCCAGTAACACACGTACCCCACTCACACAGGGCCAATCACGTGTGAAAGTTCCCGCGCACCCCAGTAACACACGTACCCCGCTTGCACAGGGCCAATCACGTGTGAAAGTACCCGCGCACCCCAGTAATACACGTACCCCGCTCGCACAGGGCTGATCACGTGTGAAATTTCCGGTGCACCCCAGTAACACACATACCCCGCTCGCACAGGGCCAATCGCGTGTGAACGTTCCTGCACACCCCAGTAACACACGTACCCTGCTTGCACAGGGCCAATTCTGTGTGAAAGTTCCCGCGCACACCAGTAACACATGTACCCCGCTTGCACAGGGCCAATCAAGTGTGAAAGTACCCGTGCTCCCCAGTAACACACGTACCCCGCTCGCGCAGGGCCAATCTCATGTGAAAGTTCCGGCGCACCCAGTAACACATGTACCCCGCTCGCACATGGCTGATTGCATGTGAAATTTCCCGCGCACCCCAGTAACACACATACCCCGCTCGCACAGGGCCAATCGCGTGTGAAAGTTGCCGCGCACCCCAGTAAAACACGTACCCCGCTCGTACAGGGCCAATCGCATGTGAAAGTTCCCGCGCACCCCAGTAACACACGTACCCCGCTCGCACAGGGCCAATCACGTGTGAAAATACCCACGCACCCCAGTAACACACGTACCCCGCTCGCACTGGGCTGATCCCGTGTGAAATTTCCCACGCACCCCAGTAACACATGTAATCCGCTCGCACAGGACCAATCATGTGTGAAAGTACCTGCGCACCCCAACAACACACGTACCCCGCTCACACAGGGCTGATCGCGTGTGAAATTTCCCGCGCACCCCAGTAACACACGTACCCCACTCGCACAGGGCCAATCGCATGTGAAAGTTCCCACGCACCCCAGTAACACACGTACCCCGCTTGCACAGGGCCAATTGTGTGTGAAAGTTCCCGCGCACCCCAGTAACACACGTACCCCGCTCGCACAGGGCCAATCACGTGTGAAAGTAACCGTGCACCCCAGTAACACACGTACCCCGCTCGCACAGGACTAATCGCGTGTGAAGTACCCGCGCACCCTAGTAACACATGTACCCCGCTCGCACAGGGCCAATCGCGTGTGAAAGTTCCCACGCACCCCAGTAACACATGTACCCCTCTCGCACAGGGCCAATCGTGTTTGAACATTCCCATGCACCCCAGTAACCCACATACCCCGCTCGCACAGGGCCAATTGCGTGTGAAAGTAACCGCGCACCCCAGTAACACACGTACCCCACTCGCACAGGGCCAATTGCATGTTAAAGTTCCCACGCACCCCAGTAACACACGTACCGCGCTCGCACAGGGCCAATCACGTGTGAAAGTACCCATGCACCCCAGTAACACGCATACCCCGCTCGCACATGGCCATTCGCGTGTGAATGTACCCGCGCACCCCGGTAACACACGTACACCACTCGCACAGGGCCAATCGCGTGTGAAAGTTCCCGCGCACCCCAGTAACACATGTACCCCGCTCGCACAGGGCCAATCGCGTGTGAAAGTTCCCGCACACCCCAGTAACACACGTACCCCACTCGCACAGGGCCAATCGCGTGTGAAAGTACCCACGCACCCCAGTAACACATGTACCCCACTCGCACAGGGCCAATCGCATGTGAAAGTTCCCACGCACCACAGTAACACACGTACCCCGCTCGCACAGGGCCAATCACGTGTGAAAGTACCCGCGCACCTCAGTAACACACGTACGCCGCTCGCACAGGGCCAATCCCGTGTGAAATTTCCTGCGCACCCCAGTAACACACGTACCCCACTCGCACAGGGCCAATCGCGTGTGAAAGTTCCTGCGCACCCCAGTAACACACATACCCCGCTTGCACAGGGCCAATTGTGTGTGAAAGTTCCCGCGCACCCTAGTAACACACGTACCCCGCTCGCACAGGCCAATCGCGTGTGAAAGTACACGCGCATCCCAGTAACACACGTACCCTGCACGCACAGGGACAATCACATGTGAAAGTTCCTGCACACTCCAGTAACACATGTACCCCGCTCGCACAGGGCCAATCGTGTGTGAAAGTTCCAGCGCACCCCAGTAACACACGCACCCTGCTCGCACAGGGCCAATCGCGTGTGAAAGTACCCGCGCACCCCAGTAACACACGTACCCCGCACGCACAGGGCCAATCACGTGTGAAAGTTCCTGCACACTCCAGTAACACACGTACCCATCTCGCACAGGGCTAATCGCGTGTGAAAGTACCTGCGCACCCTAGTAATACACGTACCCCGCTCGCACAGGGCCAATCGCGTGTGAAAGTTCCTGCACACCCCAGTAACACACGTACCCCGCTCGCACAGGGCCAATCACGTGTGAAAGTACCCGTGCACCCCAGTAACACACATACCCTGCTCGCACAGGGCCAATCGCGTGTGAATGTACCCGCGCACCCCAGTAACACACGTACACCACTCGCACAGGGCCAAACGCGTGTGAAAGTTCCCGCGCACCCCAGTAACACACGTACCCCGCTCGCACAGGGCCAATCGCTTGTGAAAGTTCCCGCACACCCCAGTAACACACGTACCCCGCTCGCACAGGGCAAATCGCGTGTGAAAGTAACTGCGCACCCCAGTAACACACATACCCAGCTTGCACAGGGCCAATTGTGTGTGAAAGTTTCCGCGCACCCTAGTAACACACGTACCCCGCTCGCACAGGCCAATCGCGTGTGAAAGTACCCGCGCATCCCAATAACACACGTACCCTGCACGCACAGGGCCAATCACGTGTGAAAGTTCCTGCACACTCCAGTAACACATGTACCCTGCTCGCACAGGGCCAATCGTGTGTGAAAGTTCCAGCGCACCACAGTAACACACGTACCCCGCTCACACAGGGCCAATCGCGTGTGAAAGTACCCGCGCACCCCATTAACACACGTACCCTGCTCGCACAGGGCCAATCATGTGTGAAAGTACCCGCGCACCCCAGTAATACAGTACCCCGCTCGCACAGGGCTGATCACATGTGAAATTTCCGGTGCACCCAAGTAACACATGTACCCCGCTCGCACAGGGCCAATCGTGTGTGAATGTTCCCGCGCACCCCAGTAACACAAGAACCCCGCTTGCACAGGGCCAATTGTGTGTGAAAGTAACTGCGCACCCCAGTAACACACGTACTCCGCTCGCACAGGGCCAATCAAGTGTGAAAATACCCGCGCTTCCCAGTAACACACGTACCCCGCTCACACAGGGCCAATCGCGTGTGAAAATTCCCACGCACCCCAGTAACACATGTACTCCGCTCGCACAGGGCCAATCGCGTGTGTAAGTTCCAGCGCACCCCAGTAACACACGTACCGCGCTCGCACAGGGCCAATCAAGTGTGAAAGTACCCGTGCTCCCCAGTAACACACGTACCCCGCTCGCGCAGGGCCAATCTCATGTGAAAGTTCCCGCGCACCCAGTAACACACGTACCCCGCTCGCACAGGGCTGACTGCGTGTGAAATTTCACACGCACCCCAGTAACACATGTACCCCACTCGCACAGGGCCAATTGCATGTAAAAGTTCCGCGCACCCCAGTAACACACGTACCCCGCTCGCACAGGGCCAATCACGTGTGAAAGTACCCATGCACCCCAGTAACACACATACCCCGCTCGCACAGGGCCAATCGTGTGTGAATGTACCTGCGCACCCCAGTAACACACGTACCCCACTTGCACAGGGCCAATCGCGTGTGAAAGTACCTGCGCACCCGAGTAACACACGTACCCCACTCGCACAGGGCCAATCGCAAGTGAAAGTGCCCACGCACCCCAGTAACACATGTAGCCCGCTCGCACAGAGCCAATCGCGTGTGAAAGTTCCCACGCACCCCAGTAACACACGTACCCCACTCACACAGGGCCAATCACGTGTGAAAGTTCCCGCGCACCCCAGTAACACACGTACCCCGCTTGCACAGGGCCAATCACGTGTGAAAGTACCCGCGCACCCCAGTAATACACGTACCCCGCTCGCACAGGGCTGATCACGTGTGAAATTTCCGGTGCACCCCAGTAACACACATACCCCGCTCGCACAGGGCCAATCGCGTGTGAACGTTCCTGCACACCCCAGTAACACACGTACCCTGCTTGCACAGGGCCAATTCTGTGTGAAAGTTCCCGCGCACACCAGTAACACATGTACCCCGCTTGCACAGGGCCAATCAAGTGTGAAAGTACCCGTGCACCCCAGTAACACACATACCCCGCTCGCACAGGGCCAATCGTGTGTGAATGTACCTGCGCACCCCAGTAACACACGTACCCCACTTGCACAGGGCCAATCGCGTGTGAAAGTACCTGCGCACCCGAGTAACACACGTACCCCACTCGCACAGGGCCAATCGCAAGTGAAAGTGCCCACGCACCCCGGTAACACACGTACACCACTCGCACAGGGCCAATCGCGTGTGAAAGTTCCCGCGCACCCCAGTAACACATGTACCCCGCTCGCACAGGGCCAATCGCGTGTGAAAGTTCCCGCACACCCCAGTAACACACGTACCCCACTCGCACAGGGCCAATCGCGTGTGAAAGTACCCACGCACCCCAGTAACACATGTACCCCACTCGCACAGGGCCAATCGCATGTGAAAGTTCCCACGCACCACAGTAACACACGTACCCCGCTCGCACAGGGCCAATCACGTGTGAAAGTACCCGCGCACCTCAGTAACACACGTACGCCGCTCGCACAGGGCCAATCCCGTGTGAAATTTCCTGCGCACCCCAGTAACACACGTACCCCACTCGCACAGGGCCAATCGCGTGTGAAAGTTCCTGCGCACCCCAGTAACACACATACCCCGCTTGCACAGGGCCAATTGTGTGTGAAAGTTCCCGCGCACCCTAGTAACACACGTACCCCGCTCGCACAGGCCAATCGCGTGTGAAAGTACACGCGCATCCCAGTAACACACGTACCCTGCACGCACAGGGACAATCACATGTGAAAGTTCCTGCACACTCCAGTAACACATGTACCCCGCTCGCACAGGGCCAATCGTGTGTGAAAGTTCCAGCGCACCCCAGTAACACACGCACCCTGCTCGCACAGGGCCAATCGCGTGTGAAAGTACCCGCGCACCCCAGTAACACACGTACCCCGCACGCACAGGGCCAATCACGTGTGAAAGTTCCTGCACACTCCAGTAACACACGTACCCATCTCGCACAGGGCTAATCGCGTGTGAAAGTACCTGCGCACCCTAGTAATACACGTACCCCGCTCGCACAGGGCCAATCGCGTGTGAAAGTTCCTGCACACCCCAGTAACACACGTACCCCGCTCGCACAGGGCCAATCACGTGTGAAAGTACCCGTGCACCCCAGTAACACACATACCCTGCTCGCACAGGGCCAATCGCGTGTGAATGTACCCGCGCACCCCAGTAACACACGTACACCACTCGCACAGGGCCAAACGCGTGTGAAAGTTCCCGCGCACCCCAGTAACACACGTACCCCGCTCGCACAGGGCCAATCGCTTGTGAAAGTTCCCGCACACCCCAGTAACACACGTACCCCGCTCGCACAGGGCAAATCGCGTGTGAAAGTAACTGCGCACCCCAGTAACACACATACCCAGCTTGCACAGGGCCAATTGTGTGTGAAAGTTTCCGCGCACCCTAGTAACACACGTACCCCGCTCGCACAGGCCAATCGCGTGTGAAAGTACCCGCGCATCCCAATAACACACGTACCCTGCACGCACAGGGCCAATCACGTGTGAAAGTTCCTGCACACTCCAGTAACACATGTACCCTGCTCGCACAGGGCCAATCGTGTGTGAAAGTTCCAGCGCACCACAGTAACACACGTACCCCGCTCACACAGGGCCAATCGCGTGTGAAAGTACCCGCGCACCCCATTAACACACGTACCCTGCTCGCACAGGGCCAATCATGTGTGAAAGTACCCGCGCACCCCAGTAATACAGTACCCCGCTCGCACAGGGCTGATCACATGTGAAATTTCCGGTGCACCCAAGTAACACATGTACCCCGCTCGCACAGGGCCAATCGTGTGTGAATGTTCCCGCGCACCCCAGTAACACAAGAACCCCGCTTGCACAGGGCCAATTGTGTGTGAAAGTAACTGCGCACCCCAGTAACACACGTACTCCGCTCGCACAGGGCCAATCAAGTGTGAAAATACCCGCGCTTCCCAGTAACACACGTACCCCGCTCACACAGGGCCAATCGCGTGTGAAAATTCCCACGCACCCCAGTAACACATGTACTCCGCTCGCACAGGGCCAATCGCGTGTGTAAGTTCCAGCGCACCCCAGTAACACACGTACCGCGCTCGCACAGGGCCAATCAAGTGTGAAAGTACCCGTGCTCCCCAGTAACACACGTACCCCGCTCGCGCAGGGCCAATCTCATGTGAAAGTTCCCGCGCACCCAGTAACACACGTACCCCGCTCGCACAGGGCTGACTGCGTGTGAAATTTCACACGCACCCCAGTAACACATGTACCCCACTCGCACAGGGCCAATTGCATGTAAAAGTTCCGCGCACCCCAGTAACACACGTACCCCGCTCGCACAGGGCCAATCACGTGTGAAAGTACCCATGCACCCCAGTAACACACATACCCCGCTCGCACAGGGCCAATCGTGTGTGAATGTACCTGCGCACCCCAGTAACACACGTACCCCACTTGCACAGGGCCAATCGCGTGTGAAAGTACCTGCGCACCCGAGTAACACACGTACCCCACTCGCACAGGGCCAATCGCAAGTGAAAGTGCCCACGCACCCCAGTAACACATGTAGCCCGCTCGCACAGAGCCAATCGCGTGTGAAAGTTCCCACGCACCCCAGTAACACACGTACCCCACTCACACAGGGCCAATCACGTGTGAAAGTTCCCGCGCACCCCAGTAACACACGTACCCCGCTTGCACAGGGCCAATCACGTGTGAAAGTACCCGCGCACCCCAGTAATACACGTACCCCGCTCGCACAGGGCTGATCACGTGTGAAATTTCCGGTGCACCCCAGTAACACACATACCCCGCTCGCACAGGGCCAATCGCGTGTGAACGTTCCTGCACACCCCAGTAACACACGTACCCTGCTTGCACAGGGCCAATTCTGTGTGAAAGTTCCCGCGCACACCAGTAACACATGTACCCCGCTTGCACAGGGCCAATCAAGTGTGAAAGTACCCGTGCTCCCCAGTAACACACGTACCCCGCTCGCGCAGGGCCAATCTCATGTGAAAGTTCCGGCGCACCCAGTAACACATGTACCCCGCTCGCACATGGCTGATTGCATGTGAAATTTCCCGCGCACCCCAGTAACACACATACCCCGCTCGCACAGGGCCAATCGCGTGTGAAAGTTGCCGCGCACCCTAGTAACACACGTACCCCGCTCGTACAGGGCCAATCGCATGTGAAAGTTCCCGCGCACCCCAGTAACACACGTACCCCGCTCGCACAGGGCCAATCACGTGTGAAAATACCCACGCACCCCAGTAACACACGTACCCCGCTCGCACTGGGCTGATCCCGTGTGAAATTTCCCACGCACCCCAGTAACACATGTAATCCGCTCGCACAGGACCAATCATGTGTGAAAGTACCTGCGCACCCCAACAACACACGTACCCCGCTCACACAGGGCTGATCGCGTGTGAAATTTCCCGCGCACCCCAGTAACACACGTACCCCACTCGCACAGGGCCAATCGCATGTGAAAGTTCCCACGCACCCCAGTAACACACGTACCCCGCTTGCACAGGGCCAATTGTGTGTGAAAGTTCCCGCGCACCCCAGTAACACACGTACCCCGCTCGCACAGGGCCAATCACGTGTGAAAGTAACCGTGCACCCCAGTAACACACGTACCCCGCTCGCACAGGACTAATCGCGTGTGAAGTACCCGCGCACCCTAGTAACACATGTACCCCGCTCGCACAGGGCCAATCGCGTGTGAAAGTTCCCACGCACCCCAGTAACACATGTACCCCTCTCGCACAGGGCCAATCGTGTTTGAACATTCCCATGCACCCCAGTAACCCACATACCCCGCTCGCACAGGGCCAATTGCGTGTGAAAGTAACCGCGCACCCCAGTAACACACGTACCCCACTCGCACAGGGCCAATTGCATGTTAAAGTTCCCACGCACCCCAGTAACACACGTACCGCGCTCGCACAGGGCCAATCACGTGTGAAAGTACCCATGCACCCCAGTAACACGCATACCCCGCTCGCACATGGCCATTCGCGTGTGAATGTACCCGCGCACCCCGGTAACACACGTACACCACTCGCACAGGGCCAATCGCGTGTGAAAGTTCCCGCGCACCCCAGTAACACATGTACCCCGCTCGCACAGGGCCAATCGCGTGTGAAAGTTCCCGCACACCCCAGTAACACACGTACCCCACTCGCACAGGGCCAATCGCGTGTGAAAGTACCCACGCACCCCAGTAACACATGTACCCCACTCGCACAGGGCCAATCGCATGTGAAAGTTCCCACGCACCACAGTAACACATGTACCCCGCTCGCACAGGGCCAATCACGTGTGAAAGTACCCGCGCACCTCAGTAACACACGTACGCCGCTCGCACAGGGCCAATCCCGTGTGAAATTTCCTGCGCACCCCAGTAACACACGTACCCCACTCGCACAGGGCCACTCGCGTGTGAAAGTTCCTGCGCACCCCAGTAACACACATACCCCGCTTGCAGAGGGCCAATTGTGTGTGAAAGTTCCCGCGCACCCTAGTAACACACGTACCCCGCTCGCACAGGCCAATCGCGTGTGAAAGTACACGCGCATCCCAGTAACACACGTACCCTGCACGCACAGGGACAATCACATGTGAAAGTTCCTGCACACTCCAGTAACACATGTACCCCGCTCGCACAGGGCCAATCGTGTGTGAAAGTTCCAGCGCACCCCAGTAACACACGCACCCTGCTCGCACAGGGCCAATCGCGTGTGAAAGTACCCGCGCACCCCAGTAACACACGTACCCCGCACGCACAGGGCCAATCACGTGTGAAAGTTCCTGCACACTCCAGTAACACACGTACCCGTCTCGCACAGGGCTAATCGCGTGTGAAAGTACCTGCGCACCCTAGTAACACACGTACCCCGCTCGCACAGGGCCAATCGCGTGTGAAAGTTCCCGCACACCCCAGTAACACACGTACCCCGCTCGCACAGGGCCAATCACGTGTGAAAGTACCCGTGCACCCCAGTAACACACATACCCTGCTCGCACAGGGCCAATCACGTGTGAATGTACCCGCGCACCCCAGTAACACACGTACACCACTCGCACAGGGCCAAACGCGTGTGAAAGTTCCCGCGCACCCCAGTAACACACGTACCCCGCTCGCACAGGGCCAATCGCTTGTGAAAGTTCCCGCACACCCCAGTAACACACGTACCCCGCTCGCACAGGGCAAATCGCGTGTGAAAGTAACTGCGCACCCCAGTAACACACATACCCCGCTTGCACAGGGCCAATTGTGTGTGAAAGTTTCCGCGCACCCTAGTAACACACGTACCCCGCTCGCATAGGCCAATCGCGTGTGAAAGTACCCGCGCATCCCAATAACACACGTACCCTGCACGCACAGGGCCAATCACGTGTGAAAGTTCCTGCAAACTCCAGTAACACATGTACCCTGCTCGCACAGGGCCAATCGTGTGTGAAAGTTCCAGCGCACCCCAGTAACACACGTACCCCGCTCGCACAGGGCCAATCACGTGTGAAAGTAACCGTGCACCCCAGTAACACACGTACCCCGCTCGCACAGGACTAATCGCGTGTGAAGTACCCGCGCACCCTAGTAACACATGTACCCCGCTCGCACAGGGCCAATCGCGTGTGAAAGTTCCCACGCACCCCAGTAACACATGTACCCCTCTCGCACAGGGCCAATCGTGTTTGAACATTCCCATGCACCCCAGTAACCCACATACCCCGCTCGCACAGGGCCAATTGCGTGTGAAAGTAACCGCGCACCCCAGTAACACACGTACCCCACTCGCACAGGGCCAATTGCATGTTAAAGTTCCCACGCACCCCAGTAACACACGTACCGCGCTCGCACAGGGCCAATCACGTGTGAAAGTACCCATGCACCCCAGTAACACGCATACCCCGCTCGCACATGGCCATTCGCGTGTGAATGTACCCGCGCACCCCGGTAACACACGTACACCACTCGCACAGGGCCAATCGCGTGTGAAAGTTCCCGCGCACCCCAGTAACACATGTACCCCGCTCGCACAGGGCCAATCGCGTGTGAAAGTTCCCGCACACCCCAGTAACACACGTACCCCACTCGCACAGGGCCAATCGCGTGTGAAAGTACCCACGCACCCCAGTAACACATGTACCCCACTCGCACAGGGCCAATCGCATGTGAAAGTTCCCACGCACCACAGTAACACACGTACCCCGCTCGCACAGGGCCAATCACGTGTGAAAGTACCCGCGCACCTCAGTAACACACGTACGCCGCTCGCACAGGGCCAATCCCGTGTGAAATTTCCTGCGCACCCCAGTAACACACGTACCCCACTCGCACAGGGCCAATCGCGTGTGAAAGTTCCTGCGCACCCCAGTAACACACATACCCCGCTTGCACAGGGCCAATTGTGTGTGAAAGTTCCCGCGCACCCTAGTAACACACGTACCCCGCTCGCACAGGCCAATCGCGTGTGAAAGTACACGCGCATCCCAGTAACACACGTACCCTGCACGCACAGGGACAATCACATGTGAAAGTTCCTGCACACTCCAGTAACACATGTACCCCGCTCGCACAGGGCCAATCGTGTGTGAAAGTTCCAGCGCACCCCAGTAACACACGCACCCTGCTCGCACAGGGCCAATCGCGTGTGAAAGTACCCGCGCACCCCAGTAACACACGTACCCCGCACGCACAGGGCCAATCACGTGTGAAAGTTCCTGCACACTCCAGTAACACACGTACCCATCTCGCACAGGGCTAATCGCGTGTGAAAGTACCTGCGCACCCTAGTAATACACGTACCCCGCTCGCACAGGGCCAATCGCGTGTGAAAGTTCCTGCACACCCCAGTAACACACGTACCCCGCTCGCACAGGGCCAATCACGTGTGAAAGTACCCGTGCACCCCAGTAACACACATACCCTGCTCGCACAGGGCCAATCGCGTGTGAATGTACCCGCGCACCCCAGTAACACACGTACACCACTCGCACAGGGCCAAACGCGTGTGAAAGTTCCCGCGCACCCCAGTAACACACGTACCCCGCTCGCACAGGGCCAATCGCTTGTGAAAGTTCCCGCACACCCCAGTAACACACGTACCCCGCTCGCACAGGGCAAATCGCGTGTGAAAGTAACTGCGCACCCCAGTAACACACATACCCAGCTTGCACAGGGCCAATTGTGTGTGAAAGTTTCCGCGCACCCTAGTAACACACGTACCCCGCTCGCACAGGCCAATCGCGTGTGAAAGTACCCGCGCATCCCAATAACACACGTACCCTGCACGCACAGGGCCAATCACGTGTGAAAGTTCCTGCACACTCCAGTAACACATGTACCCTGCTCGCACAGGGCCAATCGTGTGTGAAAGTTCCAGCGCACCACAGTAACACACGTACCCCGCTCACACAGGGCCAATCGCGTGTGAAAGTACCCGCGCACCCCATTAACACACGTACCCTGCTCGCACAGGGCCAATCATGTGTGAAAGTACCCGCGCACCCCAGTAATACAGTACCCCGCTCGCACAGGGCTGATCACATGTGAAATTTCCGGTGCACCCAAGTAACACATGTACCCCGCTCGCACAGGGCCAATCGTGTGTGAATGTTCCCGCGCACCCCAGTAACACAAGAACCCCGCTTGCACAGGGCCAATTGTGTGTGAAAGTAACTGCGCACCCCAGTAACACACGTACTCCGCTCGCACAGGGCCAATCAAGTGTGAAAATACCCGCGCTTCCCAGTAACACACGTACCCCGCTCACACAGGGCCAATCGCGTGTGAAAATTCCCACGCACCCCAGTAACACATGTACTCCGCTCGCACAGGGCCAATCGCGTGTGTAAGTTCCAGCGCACCCCAGTAACACACGTACCGCGCTCGCACAGGGCCAATCAAGTGTGAAAGTACCCGTGCTCCCCAGTAACACACGTACCCCGCTCGCGCAGGGCCAATCTCATGTGAAAGTTCCCGCGCACCCAGTAACACACGTACCCCGCTCGCACAGGGCTGACTGCGTGTGAAATTTCACACGCACCCCAGTAACACATGTACCCCACTCGCACAGGGCCAATTGCATGTAAAAGTTCCGCGCACCCCAGTAACACACGTACCCCGCTCGCACAGGGCCAATCACGTGTGAAAGTACCCATGCACCCCAGTAACACACATACCCCGCTCGCACAGGGCCAATCGTGTGTGAATGTACCTGCGCACCCCAGTAACACACGTACCCCACTTGCACAGGGCCAATCGCGTGTGAAAGTACCTGCGCACCCGAGTAACACACGTACCCCACTCGCACAGGGCCAATCGCAAGTGAAAGTGCCCACGCACCCCAGTAACACATGTAGCCCGCTCGCACAGAGCCAATCGCGTGTGAAAGTTCCCACGCACCCCAGTAACACACGTACCCCACTCACACAGGGCCAATCACGTGTGAAAGTTCCCGCGCACCCCAGTAACACACGTACCCCGCTTGCACAGGGCCAATCACGTGTGAAAGTACCCGCGCACCCCAGTAATACACGTACCCCGCTCGCACAGGGCTGATCACGTGTGAAATTTCCGGTGCACCCCAGTAACACACATACCCCGCTCGCACAGGGCCAATCGCGTGTGAACGTTCCTGCACACCCCAGTAACACACGTACCCTGCTTGCACAGGGCCAATTCTGTGTGAAAGTTCCCGCGCACACCAGTAACACATGTACCCCGCTTGCACAGGGCCAATCAAGTGTGAAAGTACCCGTGCTCCCCAGTAACACACGTACCCCGCTCGCGCAGGGCCAATCTCATGTGAAAGTTCCGGCGCACCCAGTAACACATGTACCCCGCTCGCACATGGCTGATTGCATGTGAAATTTCCCGCGCACCCCAGTAACACACATACCCCGCTCGCACAGGGCCAATCGCGTGTGAAAGTTGCCGCGCACCCTAGTAACACACGTACCCCGCTCGTACAGGGCCAATCGCATGTGAAAGTTCCCGCGCACCCCAGTAACACACGTACCCCGCTCGCACAGGGCCAATCACGTGTGAAAATACCCACGCACCCCAGTAACACACGTACCCCGCTCGCACTGGGCTGATCCCGTGTGAAATTTCCCACGCACCCCAGTAACACATGTAATCCGCTCGCACAGGACCAATCATGTGTGAAAGTACCTGCGCACCCCAACAACACACGTACCCCGCTCACACAGGGCTGATCGCGTGTGAAATTTCCCGCGCACCCCAGTAACACACGTACCCCACTCGCACAGGGCCAATCGCATGTGAAAGTTCCCACGCACCCCAGTAACACACGTACCCCGCTTGCACAGGGCCAATTGTGTGTGAAAGTTCCCGCGCACCCCAGTAACACACGTACCCCGCTCGCACAGGGCCAATCACGTGTGAAAGTAACCGTGCACCCCAGTAACACACGTACCCCGCTCGCACAGGACTAATCGCGTGTGAAGTACCCGCGCACCCTAGTAACACATGTACCCCGCTCGCACAGGGCCAATCGCGTGTGAAAGTTCCCACGCACCCCAGTAACACATGTACCCCTCTCGCACAGGGCCAATCGTGTTTGAACATTCCCATGCACCCCAGTAACCCACATACCCCGCTCGCACAGGGCCAATTGCGTGTGAAAGTAACCGCGCACCCCAGTAACACACGTACCCCACTCGCACAGGGCCAATTGCATGTTAAAGTTCCCACGCACCCCAGTAACACACGTACCGCGCTCGCACAGGGCCAATCACGTGTGAAAGTACCCATGCACCCCAGTAACACGCATACCCCGCTCGCACATGGCCATTCGCGTGTGAATGTACCCGCGCACCCCGGTAACACACGTACACCACTCGCACAGGGCCAATCGCGTGTGAAAGTTCCCGCGCACCCCAGTAACACATGTACCCCGCTCGCACAGGGCCAATCGCGTGTGAAAGTTCCCGCACACCCCAGTAACACACGTACCCCACTCGCACAGGGCCAATCGCGTGTGAAAGTACCCACGCACCCCAGTAACACATGTACCCCACTCGCACAGGGCCAATTGCATGTGAAAGTTCCCACGCACCACAGTAACACACGTACCCCGCTCGCACAGGGCCAATCACGTGTGAAAGTACCCGCGCACCTCAGTAACACACGTACGCCGCTCGCACAGGGCCAATCCCGTGTGAAATTTCCTGCGCACCCCAGTAACACACGTACCCCACTCGCACAGGGCCACTCGCGTGTGAAAGTTCCTGCGCACCCCAGTAACACACATACCCCGCTTGCAGAGGGCCAATTGTGTGTGAAAGTTCCCGCGCACCCTAGTAACACACGTACCCCGCTCGCACAGGCCAATCGCGTGTGAAAGTACACGCGCATCCCAGTAACACACGTACCCTGCACGCACAGGGACAATCACATGTGAAAGTTCCTGCACACTCCAGTAACACATGTACCCCGCTCGCACAGGGCCAATCGTGTGTGAAAGTTCCAGCGCACCCCAGTAACACACGCACCCTGCTCGCACAGGGCCAATCGCGTGTGAAAGTACCCGCGCACCCCAGTAACACACGTACCCCGCACGCACAGGGCCAATCACGTGTGAAAGTTCCTGCACACTCCAGTAACACACGTACCCGTCTCGCACAGGGCTAATCGCGTGTGAAAGTACCTGCGCACCCTAGTAACACACGTACCCCGCTCGCACAGGGCCAATCGCGTGTGAAAGTTCCCGCACACCCCAGTAACACACGTACCCCGCTCGCACAGGGCCAATCACGTGTGAAAGTACCCGTGCACCCCAGTAACACACATACCCTGCTCGCACAGGGCCAATCACGTGTGAATGTACCCGCGCACCCCAGTAACACACGTACACCACTCGCACAGGGCCAAACGCGTGTGAAAGTTCCCGCGCACCCCAGTAACACACGTACCCCGCTCGCACAGGGCCAATCGCTTGTGAAAGTTCCCGCACACCCCAGTAACACACGTACCCCGCTCGCACAGGGCAAATCGCGTGTGAAAGTAACTGCGCACCCCAGTAACACACATACCCCGCTTGCACAGGGCCAATTGTGTGTGAAAGTTTCCGCGCACCCTAGTAACACACGTACCCCGCTCGCATAGGCCAATCGCGTGTGAAAGTACCCGCGCATCCCAATAACACACGTACCCTGCACGCACAGGGCCAATCACGTGTGAAAGTTCCTGCAAACTCCAGTAACACATGTACCCTGCTCGCACAGGGCCAATCGTGTGTGAAAGTTCCAGCGCACCACAGTAACACACGTACCCCGCTCACACAGGGCCAATCGCGTGTGAAAGTACCCGCGCACCCCATTAACACACGTACCCTGCTCGCACAGGGCCAATCATGTGTGAAAGTACCCGCGCACCCCAGTAATACAGTACCCCGCTCGCACAGGGCTGATCACATGTGAAATTTCCGGTGCACCCAAGTAACACATGTACCCCGCTCGCACAGGGCCAATCGTGTGTGAATGTTCCCGCGCACCCCAGTAACACAAGAACCCCGCTTGCACAGGGCCAATTGTGTGTGAAAGTTCCTGCGCACCCCAGTAACACACGTACTCCGCTCGCACAGGGCCAATCAAGTGTGAAAATACCCGCGCTTCCCAGTAACACACGTACCCCGCTCACACAGGGCCAATCGCGTGTGAAAATTCCCACGCACCCCAGTAACACATGTACTCCGCTCGCACAGGGCCAATCGCGTGTGAAAGTTCCAGCGCACCCCAGTAACACACGTACCGCGCTCGCACAGGGCCAATCACGTGTGAAAGTACCCATGCACCCCAGTAACACGCATACCCCGCTCGCACAGGGCCGTTCGCGTGTGAATGTACCCGCGCACCCCAGTAACACACGTACACCACTCGCACAGGGCCAATCGCGTGTGAAAGTTCCCGTGCACCCCAGTAACACACGTACCCCGCTCGCACAGGGCCAATCGCGTGTGAAAGTTCCCGCACACCCCAGTAACACACGTACCCCGCTCGCACAGGGCCAATCACGTGTGAAAGTACCCGTGCACCCCAGTAACACACATACCCTGCTCGCACAGGGCCAATCGCGTGTGAATGTACCCGCGCACCCCAGTAACACACGTACACCAC
Source organism: Ambystoma mexicanum (assembly GCF_040938575.1). NCBI lineage: Eukaryota > Metazoa > Chordata > Amphibia > Caudata > Ambystomatidae > Ambystoma > Ambystoma mexicanum. The sequence goes on from NC_090922.1 coordinate 1,170,986,695, forward strand.
TCGCACAGGGCCAAACGCGTGTGAAAGTTCCCGCGCACCCCAGTAACACACGTACCCCGCTCGCACAGGGCCAATCGCTTGTGAATGTTCCTGCACACCCCAGTAACACACGTACCCCGCTCGCACAGGGCAAATCGCGTGTGAAAGTAACTGCGCACCCCAGTAACACACATACCCCGCTTGCACAGGGCCAATTGTGTGTGAAAGTTTCCGCGCACCCTAGTAACACACGTACCCCGCTCGCACAGGCCAATCGCGTGTGAAAGTACCCGCGCATCCCAGTAACACACGTACCCTGCACGCACAGGGCCAATCACGTGTGAAAGTTCCTGCACACTCCAGTAACACATGTACCCTGCTCGCACAGGGCCAATCGTGTGTGAAAGTTCCAGCGCACCACAGTAACACACGTACCCCGCTCACACAGGGCCAATCGCGTGTGAAAGTACCCGCGCACCCCATTAACACACGTACCCTGCTCGCACAGGGCCAATCATGTGTGAAAGTACCCGCGCACCCCAGTAATACAGTACCCCGCTCGCACAGGGCTGATCACATGTGAAATTTCCGGTGCACCCAAGTAACACATGTACCCCGCTCGCACAGGGCCAATCGTGTGTGAATGTTCCCGCGCACCCCAGTAACACAAGAACCCCGCTTGCACAGGGCCAATTGTGTGTGAAAGTTCCTGCGCACCCCAGTAACACACGTACTCCGCTCGCACAGGGCCAATCAAGTGTGAAAATACCCGCGCTTCCCAGTAACACACGTACCCCGCTCACACAGGGCCAATCGCGTGTGAAAATTCCCGCGCACCCCAGTAACACATGTACTCCGCTCGCACAGGGCCAATCGCGTGTGAAAGTTCCCGCGCACCCCAGTAACACACGTACCGCGCTCGCACAGGGCCAATCACGTGTGAAAGTACCCATGCACCCCAGTAACACGCATACCCCGCTCGCACAGGGCCATTCGCGTGTGAATGTACCCGCGCACCCCAGTAACACACGTACACCACTCGCACAGGGCCAATCGCGTGTGAAAATTCCCGCGCACCACAGTAACACACGTACCCCGCTCGCACAGGGCCAATCGCGTGTGAAAGTTCCCGCACACCCCAGTAACACACGTACCCCACTCGCACAGGGCCAATCGCGTGTGAAAGTACCCACGCACCCCAGTAACACATGTACCCCACTCGCACAGGGCCAATCGCATGTGAAAGTTCCCACGCACCACAGTAACACACGTACCCCGCTCGCACAGGGCCAATCACGTGTGAAAGTACCCGCGCACCTCAGTAACACACGTACGCCGCTCGCACAGGGCCAATCCCGTGTGAAATTTCCTGCGCACCCCAGTAACATGCGTACCCCACTCGCACAGGGCCAATCGCGTGTGAAAGTTCCTGCGCACCCCAGTAACACACATGCCCCACTTGCACAGGGCCAATTGTGTGTGAAAGTTCCCGCGCACCCTAGTAACACACGTACCCCGCTCGCACAGGCCAATCGCGTGTGAAAGCACCCGCGCATCCCAGTAACACACGTACCCTGCACGCACAGGGCCAATCACGTGTGAAAGTTCCTGCACACTCCAGTAACACATGTACCCCGCTCGCACAGGGCCAATCGTGTGTGAAAGTTCCAGCGCACCACAGTAACACACGTACCCCGCTCACACAGGGCCAATCGCGTGTGAAAGTACCCGTGCACCCCATTAACACACGTACCCTGCTCGCACAGGGCCAATCACGTGTGAAAGTACCCGCGCACCCCAGTAATACAGTACCCCGCTCACACAGGGCTGATCACATGTGAAATTTCCGGTGCAAGTACCCGCGCACCGCATTAACACACGTACCCTGCTCACACAGGGCTGATCGCATGTGAAATTTCCTGCGCACCCCAGTAACACACGTACCCCACTCGCACAGGGCCCATCACGTGTGAAAGTACCCACGCACCCCAGTAACACAAGCACCCTGCTCGCACAGGGCCAATTGCGTGTGAAAGTACCCACGCACCCCAGTAACACACGTTCCCCACACGCACAGGGCCAATCGCATGTAAAAGTACCCGTGCACCCCATTAACACACGTACCCTGCTCGCACAGGGCCAATCACGTGTGAAAGTACCCGCGCACCCCAGTAATACAGTACCCCGCTCACACAGGGCTGATCACATGTGAAATTTCCGGTGCAAGTACCCGCGCACCCCATTAACACACGTACCCTGCTCACACAGGGCTGATCGCATGTGAAATTTCCTGCGCACCCCAGTAACACACGTACCCCACTCGCACAGGGCCCATCACGTGTGAAAGTACCCACGCACCCCAGTAACACACGCACCCTGCTCGCACAGGGCCAATTGCGTGTGAAAGTACCCACGCACCCCAGTAACACACGTACCCCGCACGCACAGGGCCAATCACGTGTGAAAGTTCCTGCACACTCCAGTAACACACGTACCCCACTCGCACAGGGCTAATCGCGTGTGAAAGTACCTGCGCACCCTAGTAACACACGTACCCCGCTCGCACAGGGCCAATCGCGTGTGAACGTTCCCGCGTACCCCAGTAACACACATACCCCTGCACGCACAGGGCCAATCACGTGTGAAAGTTCCTGCACACTCCAGTAACTCATGTACCCCGCTCGCACATGGCCAATCGCGTGTGAAAGTTCCAGCGCACCACAGTAACACACGTACCCCACTTGCACAGTGCCAATTGTGTGTGAAAGTTCCCGCGCACCCCAGTAACACATATACCCCGCACGCACAGGGCCAATCACGTGTGAAAGTTCCTGCACACTCCAGTAACACATGTACCCCGCACGCACATGGACAATCGCGTGTGAAAGTTCCAGCGCACCACAGTAACACACGTACCCCGCTCGCACAGGGCCAATCGCGTGTGAAAATTCCCACGCACCCAGTAACACATGTACTCCGCTCGCACAGGGTCAATCGCGTGTGAAAGTTCCCGCGCACCCCAGTAACATACATACCCCGCTCGCACAGGGCCAATCGCGTGTGAACGTTCCCGCGTACCACAGTAACACACATACCCTGCTCGCACAGAGCCAATCGCGTGTGAAAGTAACCGCGCACCCCAGTAACACACGTACCCTGCTCGCACAGGGCTGACCTTGTGTGAAATTTCCCACGCACCCCAGTAACACAGGTACCCCACTCGCACAGGGCCAATTGCATGTAAAAGTTCCCGTGCACCCCAGTAACACACGTACCCCGCTCGCACAGGGCCAATCACGTGTGAAAGTACCCGTGCACCCCAGTAACACACATACCCTGCTCGCACAGGGCCAATCGCATGTGAATGTACCCGCGCACCCCAGTAACACACGTACACCACTCGCACAGGGCCAATCGCGTGTGAAAGTTCCCGCGCACCCCAGTAACACACGTACCCCGCTCGCACAGGGCCAATCGCTTGTGAAAGTTCCCGCACACCCCAGTAACACAGGTACCCCTCTCGCACAGGGCAAATCGCGTGTGAAAGTAACTGCGCACCCCAGTAACACACATACCCCGCTTGCACAGGGCCAATTGTGTGTGAAAGTTTCTGCGCACCCTAGTAACACACGTACCCCGCTCGCACAGGCCAATTGCGTGTGAAAGTACCCGCGCATCCCAGTAACACACGTACCCTGCACGCACAGGGCCAATCATGTGTGAAAGTTCCTGCACACTCCAGTAACACATGTACCCTGCTCGTACAGGGCCAATCGTGTGTGAAATTTCCAGCGCACCACAGTAACACACGTACCCCGCTCACACAGGGCCAATCGCGTGTGAAAGTACCCGCGCATCCCATTAACACACGTACCCTGCTCGCACAGGGCCAATCATGTGTGAAAGTACCCGCGCACCCCAGTAATACAGTACCCCGCTCGCACAGGGCTGATCACATGTGAAATTTCCGGTGCACCCAAGTAACACATGTACCCCGCTCGCACAGGGCCAATCGTGTGTGAATGTTCCCGCGCACCCCAGTAACACAAGAACCCCGCTTGCACAGGGGCAATTGTGTGTGAAAGTTCCTGCGCACCCCAGTAACACACGTACTCCGCTCGCACAGGGCCAATCAAGTGTGAAAATACCCACGCTTCCCAGTAACACACGTACCCCGCTCACACAGGGCCAATCGCGTGTAAAAATTCCCATGCACCCCAGTAACACATGTACTCCGTTCGCACAGGGCCAATCGCGTGTGAAAGTTCCCGCGCACCCCAGTAACACACGTACCGCGCTCGCACAGGGCCAATCACGTGTGAAAGTACCCATGCACCCCAGTAACACGCATACCCCGCTCGCACAATGCCATTCGCGTGTGAATGTACCCGCGCACCCCAGTAACACACGTACACCACTCGCACAGGGCCCATCGCGTGTGAAAGTTCCCACGCACCCCAGTAACACACGTACCCCGCTCGCACAGGGCCAATCGCGTGTGAAAGTTCCCGCACACCCCAGTAACACACGTACCCCACTCGCACAGGGCCAATCGCGTGTGAAAGTACCCACGCACCCCAGTGACACATGTACCCCACTCGCACAGGGCCAATCGCATGTGAAAGTTCCCACGCACCACAGTAACACACGTACGCCGCTCGCATAGGGCCAATCACGTGTGAAAGTACCCGCGCACCTCAGTAACACATGTACGCCGCTCGCACAGGGCCAATCCCGTGTAAAATTTCCTGCGCACCCCAGTAACACACGTACCCCACTCGCACAGGGCCAATCGCATGTGAAAGTTCCTGCGCACCCCAGTAACACACATACCCCGCTTGCACAGGGCCAATTGTGTGTGAAAGTTCCCGCGCACCCTAGTAACACACGTACCCCGCTCGCACAGGCCAATCGCATGTGACAGCACCCGCGCATCCCAGTAACACACGTACCCTGCACGCACAGGGCCAATCACGTGTGAAAGTTCCTGCACACTCCAGTAACACATGTACCCCGCTCGCACAGGGCCAATCGTGTGTGAAAGTTCCAGCGCACCACAGTAACACACGTGCCCCGCTCACTCAGGGCCAATCGCGTGTGAAAGTTCCCGCGCACCCTAGTAACACACGTACCCCGCTCGCACAGGCCAATCGCATGTGACAGCACCCGCGCATCCCAGTAACACACGTACCCTGCACGCACAGGGCCAATCACGTGTGAAAGTTCCTGCACACTCCAGTAACACATGTACCCCGCTCGCACAGGGCCAATCGTGTGTGAAAGTTCCAGCGCACCACAGTAACACACGTGCCCCGCTCACTCAGGGCCAATCGCGTGTGAAAGTACCCGCGCACCCCATTAACACACGTACCCTGCTCGCACAGGGCCAATCACGTGTGAAAGTACCCGCGCACCCCAGTAATACAGTACCCCGCTCGCACAGGGCTGATCACATGTGAAATTTCCGGTGCACCCAAGTAACACATGTACCCCGCTCGCACAGGGCCAATCGTGTGTGAATGTTCCCGCGCACCCCAGTAATACAAGTACCCCGCTTGCACAGGGCCAATTGTGTGTGAAAGTTCCTGCGCACCCCAGTAAAACAAGTACTCCGCTCGCACAGGGCCAATCAAGTGTGAAAATACCCGCGCTCCCCAGTAACACACGTACCCCGCTCACACAGGGCCAATCACGTGTGAAAGTACCCACGAACCCCAGTAACACACGTACCCCGCTCGCACAGGGCTGATCCCGTGTGAAATTTCCCATGCACCCCAGTAACACACGTAACCCCCTCGCAACGGGCCAATCGCGTGTGAAAGTTCCCACGCATCCCAGTAACACATGTACCCCGCTCGCACAGGGCCAATCGCGTGTGAAAGTTCCTGCGCACCCCAGTAACACACGTACCCCACTCGCACAGGACCAATCATGTGTGAAAGTACCTGCGCACCCCAGTAACACACGTACCCCGCTTGCACAGGGCCAATTGTGTGTGAAAGTTCCCGCGCACCCCAGTAACACACGCACCCTGCTCGCACAGGGCCAATCGCGTGTGAAAGTACCCACGCACCCCAGTAACACACGTACCCCGCACGCACAGGGCCAATCACGTGTGAAAGTTCCTGCACACTCCAGTAACACATGTACCCCGCTCGCACAGGGCCAATCGCGTGTGAAAGTTCCCGCGCACCACAGTAACACACGTTCCCCACTCGCACAGGGCTAATCGCGTGTGAAAGTACCTGCGCACCCTAGTAACACACGTAACCCGCTCGCACAGGGCCAATCGCGTGTGAAAATTCCCACGCACCCCAGTAACACATGTACTCCGCTCGCACAGGGCCAATCGCGTGTGAAAGTTCCCGCGCACCCCAGTAATACACATACCCTACTCGCACAGGGCCAATCGCATGTGAACGTTCCCACGTACCCCAGTAACACACATACCCCGCTCGCACAGGGCCAATCGCGTGTGAAAGTAACCGCGCACCCCAGTAACACACGTACCCCGCTCGCACAGGGCTGACTGCGTGTGAAATTTCACACGCACCCCAGTAACACATGTACCCCACTCGCACAGGGCCAATTGCATGTAAAAGTTCTGCGCACCCCAGTAACACACTTACCCCGCTCGCACAGGGCCAATCACGTGTGAAAGTACCCATGCACCCCAGTAACACACATAGCCCGCTCGCACAGGGCCAATCGTGTGTGAATGTACCTGCGCACCCCAGTAACACACGTACACCACTCGCACAGGGCCAATCGCGTGTGAAAGTTCCCGCGCACCCCAGTAACACACGTACCCCGCTCGCACAGGGCCAATCGTGTGTGAAAGTTCCCGCACACCCCAGTAACACACGTACCCCACTTGCACAGGGCCAATCGCGTGTGAAAGTACCCGCGCACCCCAGTAACACATGTACCCCACTCGCACAGGGCCAATCGCATGTGAAAGTTCCCACGCACCACAGTAACACACGTACCCCGCTCGCACAGGGCCAATCACGTGTGAAAGTTCCTGCACACTCCAGTAACACATGTACCCCGCTCGCACAGGGCCAATCGCGTGTGAAAGTTCCCGCGCCCCACAGTAACACACGTACCCCACTCGCACAGGGCTAATCGCGTGTGAAAGTACCTGCGCACCCTAGTAACACACGTACCCCGCTCGCACAGGGCCAATCGCGTGTGAAAATTCCCACGCACCCCAGTAACACATGTACTCCGCTCGCACAGGGCCAATCGCGTGTGAAAGTTCCCGCGCACCCCAGTAACACACGTACCCTACTAGCACAGGGCCAATCGCATGTGAACGTTCCCGCGTACCCCAGTAACACACATACCCCGCTCGCACAGGGCCAATCGCGTGTGAAAGTAACCGCGCACCCCAGTAACACACGTACCCCGCTCGCACAGGGCCAATTGTGTGTGAAAGTTCCCGCGCACCCCAGTAACACACGCACCCTGCTCGCACAGGGCCAATCGCGTGTGAAAGTACCCACGCACCCCAGTAACACACGTACCCCGCACGCACAGGGCCAATCACGTGTGAAAGTTCCCGCGCACCACAGTAACACACGTACCCCACTCGTACAGGGCCAATTGTGTGTGAAAGTTCCCGCGCACCCCAGTAACACACGCACCCTGCTCGCACAGGGCCAATCGCATGTGAAAGTACCCACGCACCCCAGTAACACACGTACCCCGCACGCACAGGGCCAATCACGTGTGAAAGTTCCCGCGCACCACAGTAACGCATGTATCCCGCTCGCACAGGGCCAATCGCGTGTGAAAGTTCCCGCGCACCACAGTAACACACGTACCCCACTCGCACAGGGCTAATCGCGTGTGAAAGTACCTGCGCACCCTAGTAACACACGTACCCCGCTCGCACAGGGCCAATCGCGTGTGAAAATTCCCACGCACCCCAGTAACACATGTACTCAGCTCGCACAGGGCCAATCGCGTGTGAAAGTTCCCGCGCACCCCAGTAATACACATACCCTACTCGCACAGGGCCAATCGCATGTGAACGTTCCCGCGTACCCCAGTAACACACATACCCCGCTCGCACAGGGCCAATCGCGTGTGAAAGTAACCGCGCACCCCAGTAACACACGTACCCCGCTCGCACAGGGCTGACTGCGTGTGAAATTTCACACGCACCCCAGTAACACATGTACCCCACTCGCACAGGGCCAATTGCATGTAAAAGTTCCGCGCACCCCAGTAACACACGTACCCCGCTCGCACAGGGCCAATCACGTGTGAAAGTACCCATGCACCCCAGTAACACACATACCCCGCTCGCACAGGGCCAATCGTGTGTGAATGTACCTGCGCACCCCAGTAACACACGTACACCACTCGCACAGGGCCAATCGCGTGTGAAAGTACCCGCGCACCCCAGTAACACATGTACCCCACTCGCACAGGGCCAATCGCATGTGAAAGTTCCCACGCACCACAGTAACACACGTACCCCGCTCGCACAGGGCCAATCACGTGTGAAAGTTCCTGCACACTCCAGTAACACATGTACCCCGCTCGCACAGGGCCAATCGCGTGTGAAAGTTCCCGCGCCCCACAGTAACACACGTACCCCACTCGCACAGGGCTAATCGCGTGTGAAAGTACCTGCGCACCCTAGTAACACACGTACCCCGCTCGCACAGGGCCAATCGCGTGTGAAAATTCCCACGCACCCCAGTAACACATGTACTCCGCTCGCACAGGGCCAATCGCGTGTGAAAGTTCCCGCGCACCCCAGTAACACACGTACCCTACTAGCACAGGGCCAATCGCATGTGAACGTTCCCGCGTACCCCAGTAACACACATACCCCGCTCGCACAGGGCCAATCGCGTGTGAAAGTAACCGCGCACCCCAGTAACACACGTACCCCGCTCGCACAGGGCTGACTGCGTGTGAAATTTCACACGCACCCCAGTAACACATGTACCCCACTCGCACAGGGCCAATTGCATGTGAAAGTACCCATGCACCCCAGTAACACACATACCCCGCTCGCACAGGGCCAATCGTGTGTGAAAGTTCCCGCGCACCCCAGTAACACACGTACCCCGCTCGCACAGGGCCAATCGCGTGTGAAAGTTCCCGCACACCCCAGTAACACACGTACCCCACTTGCACAGGGCCAATCACGTGTGAAAGTACCCGCGCACCCCAGTAACACATGTACCCCACTCGCACAGGGCCAATCGCATGTGAAAGTTCCCACGCACCACAGTAACACACGTACCCCGCTCGCACAGGGCAAATCACGTGTGAAAGTACCCGCGCACCTCAGTAACACACGTACCCCGCTCACACAGGGCTGATCCCGTGTGAAATTTCCCACGCACTCCAGTAACACACGTAACCCGCTCGCACAGGGACAATCGCGTGTGAAAGTTCCCACGCACCCCAGTAACACATGTACCCCACTCACACAGGGCCAATCGCGTGTGAAAGTTCCCGTGCACCCCAGTAACACACGTACCCCACTCGCACAGGACCAATCACGTGTGAAAGTACCTGCGCACCCCAGTAACACACGTACCCTGCTCACACAGGGCTAATCACATGTGAAATTTCCTGCGCACCCCAGTAACACACGTACCCCACTCGCACAGAGCCAATCACGTGTGAAAGTTCCCACGCACCCCAGTAACACACGTACCCCACTTGCACAGTGCCAATTGTGTGTGAAAGTTCCCGCGCACCCCAGTAACACACATACCCCGCACGCACAGGGCCAATCACGTGTGAAAGTTCCTGCACACTCCAGTAACACATGTACCCCGCCCGCACATGGCCAATCGCGTGCGAAAGTTCCAGCGCACCACAGTAACACACGTACCCCGCTCACACAGGGCCAATCGCGTGTGAAAATTCCCACGCACCCAGTAACACATGTACTCCGCTCGCACAGGGTCAATCGCGTGTGAAAGTTCCCGCGCACCCCAGTAACATACATACCCCGCTCGCACAGGGCCAATCGCGTGTGAACGTTCCCGCGTACCACAGTAACACACATACCCTGCTCGCACAGAGCCAATCGCGTGTGAAAGTAACCGCGCACCCCAGTAACACACGTACCCCGCTCGCACAGGGCTGACCGTGTGTGAAATTTCCCATGCACCCCAGTAACACAGGTACCCCACTCGCACAGGGCCAATTGCATGTAAAAGTTCCCGTGCACCCCAGTAACACACGTACCCCGCTCGCACAGGGCCAATCGCATGTGAAAGTTCCCACGCACCACAGTAACACACGTACCCCGCTCGCACAGGGCAAATCACGTGTGAAAGTACCCGCGCACCTCAGTAACACACGTACCCCGCTCGCACAGGGCTGATCCCGTGTGAAATTTCCCACGCACTCCAGTAACACACGTAACCCGCTCGCACAGGGACAATCGCGTGTGAAAGTTCCCACGCACCCCAGTAACACATGTACCCCACTCACACAGGGCCAATCGCGTGTGAAAGTTCCCGCGCACCCCAGTAACACACGTACCCCACTCGCACAGGACCAATCACGTGTGAAAGTACCTGCGCACCCCAGTAACACACGTACCCTGCTCACACAGGGCTAATCACATGTGAAATTTCCTGCGCACCCCAGTAACACACGTACCCCACTCGCACAGAGCCAATCACGTGTGAAAGTTCCCACGCACCCCAGTAACACACGTACCCCACTTGCACAGTGCCAATTGTGTGTGAAAGTTCCCGCGCACCCCAGTAACACACATACCCTGCACGCACAGGGCCAATCACGTGTGAAAGTTCCTGCACACTCCAGTAACACATGTACCCCGCTCGCACATGGCCAATCGCGTGTGAAAGTTCCAGCACACCACAGTAACACACGTACCCCGCTCGCACAGGGCCAATCGCGTGTGAAAATTCCCACGCACCCAGTAACACATGTACTCCGCTCGCACAGGGTCAATCGCGTGTGAAAGTTCCCGCGCACCCCAGTAACATACATACCCCGCTCGCACAGGGCCAATCGCGTGTGAACGTTCCCGCGTACCACAGTAACACACATACCCTGCTCGCACAGAGCCAATCGCGTGTGAAAGTAACCGCGCACCCCAGTAACACACGTACCCCGCTCGCACAGGGCTGACCGTGTGTGAAATTTCCCACGCACCCCAGTAACACAGGTACCCCACTCGCACAGGGCCAATTGCATGTAAAAGTTCCCGTGCACCCCAGTAACACACGTACCCCGCTCGCACAGGGCCAATCACGTGTGAATGTACCCGCGCACCCCAGTAACACACGTACACCACTCGCACAGGGCCAATCGCGTGTGAAAGTACCCGTGCACCCCAGTAACACACATACCCCGCTCGCACAGGGCCAATCGCGTGTGAATGTACCCGCGCACCCCAGTAACACACGTACACCACTCGCACAGGGCCAATCGCGTGTGAAAGTTCCCGCGCACCCCAGTAACACACGTACCCCGCTCGCACAGGGCCAATCGCTTGTGAAAGTTCCCGCACACCCCAGTAACACACGTACCCCGCTTGCACAGGGCCAATCGTGTGTGAAGGTACCTGCGCACCCCAGTAACACACGTACACCACTCGCACAGGGCCAATCGCGTGTGAAAGTTCCCGCGCACCCCAGTAACACACGTACCCCGCTCGCACAGGGCCAATCGCGTGTGAAAGTTCCCGCACACCCCAGTAACACACGTACCCCACTTGCACAGGGCCAATCACGTGTGAAAGTACCCGCGCACCCCAGTAACACATGTACCCCACTCGCACAGGGCCAATCGCATGTGAAAGTTCCCACGCACCACAGTAACACACGTACCCCGCTCGCACAGGGCAAATCATGTGTGAAAGTACCCGCGCACCTCAGTAACACACGTACCCCGCTCACACAGGGCTGATCCCGTGTGAAAATTCCCACGCACCCCAGTAACACATGTACCCCACTCACACAGGGCCAATCGCGTGTGAAAGTTCCCGTGCACCCCAGTAACACACGTACCCCACTCGCACAGGACCAATCACGTGTGAAAGTACCTGCGCACCCCAGTAACACACGTACCCTGCTCACACAGGGCTAATCACATGTGAAATTTCCTGCGCACCCCAGTAACACACGTACCCCACTCGCACAGAGCCAATCACGTGTGAAAGTTCCCACGCACCCCAGTAACACACGTACCCCACTTGCACAGTGCCAATTGTGTGTGAAAGTTCCCGCGCACCCCAGTAACACACATACCCCGCACGCACAGGGCCAATCACGTGTGAAAGTTCCTGCACACTCCAGTAACACATGTACCCCGCTCGCACATGGCCAATCGCGTGTGAAAGTTCCAGCGCACCACAGTAACACACGTACCCCGCTCGCACAGGGCCAATCGTGTGTGAAAATTCCCACGCACCCAGTAACACATGTACTCCGCTCGCACAGGGTCAATCGCGTGTGAAAGTTCCCGCGCACCCCAGTAACATACATACCCCGCTCGCACAGGGCCAATCGCGTGTGAACGTTCCCACGTACCACAGTAACACACATACCCTGCTCGCACAGAGCCAATCGCGTGTGAAAGTAACCGCGCACCCCAGTAACACACGTACCCCGCTCGCACAGGGCTGACCGTGTGAAATTTCCCACGCACCCCAGTAACACAGGTACCCCACTCGCACAGGGCCAATTGCATGTAAAAGTTCCCGTGCACCCCAGTAACACACGTACCCCGCTCGCACAGGGCCAATCGCATGTGAAAGTTCCCACGCACCACAGTAACACACGTACCCCGCTCGCACAGGGCAAATCACGTGTGAAAGTACCCGCGCACCTCAGTAACACACGTACCCCGCTCGCACAGGGCTGATCCCGTGTGAAATTTCCCACGCACTCCAGTAACACACGTAACCCGCTCGCACAGGGACAATCGCGTGTGAAAGTTCCCACGCACCCCAGTAACACATGTACCCCACTCACACAGGGCCAATCGCGTGTGAAAGTTCCCGCGCACCCCAGTAACACACGTACCCCACTCGCACAGAGCCAATCACGTGTGAAAGTTCCCACGCACCCCAGTAACACACGTACCCCACTTGCACAGTGCCAATTGTGTGTGAAAGTTCCCGCGCACCCCAGTAACACACATACCCTGCACGCACAGGGCCAATCACGTGTGAAAGTTCCTGCACACTCCAGTAACACATGTACCCCGCTCGCACATGGCCAATCGCGTGTGAAAGTTCCAGCACACCACAGTAACACACGTACCCCGCTCGCACAGGGCCAATCGCGTGTGAAAATTCCCACGCACCCAGTAACACATGTACTCCGCTCGCACAGGGTCAATCGCGTGTGAAAGTTCCCGCGCACCCCAGTAACATACATACCCCGCTCGCACAGGGCCAATCGCGTGTGAACGTTCCCGCGTACCACAGTAACACACATACCCTGCTCGCACAGAGCCAATCGCGTGTGAAAGTAACCGCGCACCCCAGTAACACACGTACCCCGCTCGCACAGGGCTGACCGTGTGTGAAATTTCCCACGCACCCCAGTAACACAGGTACCCCAATCGCACAGGGCCAATTGCATGTAAAAGTTCCCGTGCACCCCAGTAACACACGTACCCCGCTCGAACAGGGCCAATCACGTGTGAAAGTACCCGTGCACCCCAGTAACACACATACCCCGCTCGCACAGGGCCAATCGCGTGTGAATGTACCCGCGCACCCCAGTAACACACGTACACCACTCGCACAGGGCCAATCGCGTGTGAAAGTTCCCGCGCACCCCAGTAACACACGTACCCCGCTCGCACAGGGCCAATCGCTTGTGAAAGTTCCCGCACACCCCAGTAACACACGTACCCCGCTTGCACAGGGCAAATCGCGTGTGAAAGTAACTGTGCACCCCAGTAACACACATACCCCGCTTGCACAGGGCCAATTGTGTGTGAAAGTTTCCGCGCACCCTAGTAACACACGTACCCTGCTCGCACAGGCCAATCGCGTGTGAAAGTACCCGCGCACCCCAGTAACACACGTACCCCGCTCGCACAGGGCCAATCACTAGTGAAAGTTCCTGCACACTCCAGTAACACATGTACCCCTCTCGCACAGGGCCAATCGCGTGTGAAAGTTCCCGCGCCCCACAGTAACACACGTACCCCACTCGCACAGGGCTAATCGCGTGTGAAAGTACCTGCGCACCCTAGTAACACACGTACCCCGCTCGCACAGGGCCAATCGCGTGTGAAAATTCCCACGCACCCCAGTAACACATGTACTCCGCTCGCACAGGGCCAATCGCGTGTGAAAGTTCCCGCGCACCCCAGTAACACACGTACCCTACTAGCACAGGGCCAATCGCATGTGAACGTTCCCGCGTACCCCAGTAACGCACATACCCCGCTCGCACAGGGCCAATCGCGTGTGAAAGTAACCGCGCACCCCAGTAACACACGTACCCCGCTCGCACAGGGCTGACTGCGTGTGAAATTTCACACGCACCCCAGTAACACATGTACCCCACTCGCACAGGGCCAATTGCATGTAAAAGTTCCCGCGCACCCCAGTAACACACGTACCCCGCTCGCACAGGGCCAATCACGTGTGAAAGTACCCATGCACCCCAGTAACACACATACCCCGCTCGCACAGGGCCAATCGTGTGTGAATGTACCTGCTCACCCCAGTAACACACGTACACCACTCGCACAGGGCCAATCGCGTGTGAAAGTTCCCGCGCACCCCAGTAACACACGTACCCCGCTCGCACAGGGCCAATCGCGTGTGAAAGTTCCCGCACACCCCAGTAACACACGTACCCCACTTGCACAGGGCAAATCACGTGTGAAAGTACCCGCGCACCCGAGTAACACATGTACCCCACTCGCACAGGGCCAATCGCATGTGAAAGTTCCCACGCACCACAGTAACACACGTACCCCGCTCGCACAGGGCAAATCACGTGTGAAAGTACCCGCGCACCTCAGTAACACACGTACCCCGCTCACACAAGGCTGATCCCGTGTGAAATTTCCCACGCACTCCAGTAACACACGTAACCCGCTCGCACAGGGACAATCGCGTGTGAAAGTTCCCACGCACCCCAGTAACACATGTACCCCACTCACACAGGGCCAATCGCGTGTGAAAGTTCCCGTGCACCCCAGTAACACACGTACCCCACTCGCACAGGACCAATCACGTGTGAAAGTACCTGCGCACCCCAGTAACACACGTACCCCACTTGCACAGTGCCAATTGTGTGTGAAAGTTCCCGCGCACCCCAGTAACACACATACCCTGCACGCACAGGGCCAATCACGTGTGAAAGTTCCTGCACACTCCAGTAACACATGTACCCCGCTCGCACATGGCCAATCGCGTGTGAAAGTTCCAGCACACCACAGTAACACACGTACCCCGCTCGCACAGGGCCAATCGCGTGTGAAAATTCCCACGCACCCAGTAACACATGTACTCCGCTCGCACAGGGTCAATCGCGTGTGAAAGTTCCCGCGCACCCCAGTAACATACATACCCCGCTCGCACAGGGCCAATCGCGTGTGAACGTTCCCGCGTACCACAGTAACACACATACCCTGCTCGCACAGAGCCAATCGCGTGTGAAAGTAACCGCGCACCCCAGTAACACACGTACCCCGCTCGCACAGGGCTGACCGTGTGTGAAATTTCCCACGCACCCCAGTAACACAGGTACCCCAATCGCACAGGGCCAATTGCATGTAAAAGTTCCCGTGCACCCCAGTAACACACGTACCCCGCTCGAACAGGGCCAATCACGTGTGAAAGTACCCGTGCACCCCAGTAACACACATACCCCGCTCGCACAGGGCCAATCGCGTGTGAATGTACCCGCGCACCCCAGTAACACACGTACACCACTCGCACAGGGCCAATCGCGTGTGAAAGTTCCCGCGCACCCCAGTAACACACGTACCCCGCTCGCACAGGGCCAATCGCTTGTGAAAGTTCCCGCACACCCCAGTAACACACGTACCCCGCTTGCACAGGGCAAATCGCGTGTGAAAGTAACTGTGCACCCCAGTAACACACATACCCCGCTTGCACAGGGCCAATTGTGTGTGAAAGTTTCCGCGCACCCTAGTAACACACGTACCCTGCTCGCACAGGCCAATCGCGTGTGAAAGTACCCGCGCACCCCAGTAACACACGTACCCCGCTCGCACAGGGCCAATCACTAGTGAAAGTTCCTGCACACTCCAGTAACACATGTACCCCTCTCGCACAGGGCCAATCGCGTGTGAAAGTTCCCGCGCCCCACAGTAACACACGTACCCCACTCGCACAGGGCTAATCGCGTGTGAAAGTACCTGCGCACCCTAGTAACACACGTACCCCGCTCGCACAGGGCCAATCGCGTGTGAAAATTCCCACGCACCCCAGTAACACATGTACTCCGCTCGCACAGGGCCAATCGCGTGTGAAAGTTCCCGCGCACCCCAGTAACACACGTACCCTACTAGCACAGGGCCAATCGCATGTGAACGTTCCCGCGTACCCCAGTAACGCACATACCCCGCTCGCACAGGGCCAATCGCGTGTGAAAGTAACCGCGCACCCCAGTAACACACGTACCCCGCTCGCACAGGGCTGACTGCGTGTGAAATTTCACACGCACCCCAGTAACACATGTACCCCACTCGCACAGGGCCAATTGCATGTAAAAGTTCCCGCGCACCCCAGTAACACACGTACCCCGCTCGCACAGGGCCAATCACGTGTGAAAGTACCCATGCACCCCAGTAACACACATACCCCGCTCGCACAGGGCCAATCGTGTGTGAATGTACCTGCTCACCCCAGTAACACACGTACACCACTCGCACAGGGCCAATCGCGTGTGAAAGTTCCCGCGCACCCCAGTAACACACGTACCCCGCTCGCACAGGGCCAATCGCGTGTGAAAGTTCCCGCACACCCCAGTAACACACGTACCCCACTTGCACAGGGCAAATCACGTGTGAAAGTACCCGCGCACCCGAGTAACACATGTACCCCACTCGCACAGGGCCAATCGCATGTGAAAGTTCCCACGCACCACAGTAACACACGTACCCCGCTCGCACAGGGCAAATCACGTGTGAAAGTACCCGCGCACCTCAGTAACACACGTACCCCGCTCACACAAGGCTGATCCCGTGTGAAATTTCCCACGCACTCCAGTAACACACGTAACCCGCTCGCACAGGGACAATCGCGTGTGAAAGTTCCCACGCACCCCAGTAACACATGTACCCCACTCACACAGGGCCAATCGCGTGTGAAAGTTCCCGTGCACCCCAGTAACACACGTACCCCACTCGCACAGGACCAATCACGTGTGAAAGTACCTGCGCACCCCAGTAACACACGTACCCTGCTCACACAGGGCTAATCACATGTGAAATTTCCTGCGCACCCCAGTAACACACGTACCCCACTCGCACAGAGCCAATCACGTGTGAAAGTTCCCACGCACCCCAGTAACACACGTACCCCACTTGCACAGTGCCAATTGTGTGTGAAAGTTCCCGCGCACCCCAGTAACACACATACCCCGCACGCACAGGGCCAATCACGTGTGAAAGTTCCTGCACACTCCAGTAACACATGTACCCCGCTCGCACATGGCCAATCGCGTGTGAAAGTTCCAGCGCACCACAGTAACACACGTACCCCGCTCGCACAGGGCCAATCGCGTGTGAAAATTCCCACGCACCCAGTAACACATGTACTCCGCTCGCACAGGGTCAATCGCGTGTGAAAGTTCCCGCGCACCCCAGTAACATACATACCCCGCTCGCACAGGGCCAATCGCGTGTGAACGTTCCCGCGTACCACAGTAACACACATACCCTGCTCGCACAGAGCCAATCGCGTGTGAAAGTAACCGCGCACCCCAGTAACACACGTACCCCGCTCGCACAGGGCTGACCGTGTGTGAAATTTCCCACGCACCCCAGTAACACAGGTACCCCACTCGCACAGGGCCAATTGCATGTAAAAGTTCCCATGCACCCCAGTAACACACGTACCCCGCTCGCACAGGGCCAATCGCATGTGAAAGTTCCCACGCACCACAGTAACACACGTACCCCGCTCGCACAGGGCAAATCACGTGTGAAAGTACCCGCGCACCTCAATAACACACGTACCCCGCTCGCACAGGGCTGATCCCGTGTGAAATTTCCCACGCACTCCAGTAACACACGTAACCCGCTCGCACAGGGACAATCGCGTGTGAAAGTTCCCACGCACCCCAGTAACACATGTACCCCACTCACACAGGGCCAATCGCGTGTGAAAGTTCCCGCGCACCCCAGTAACACACGTACCCCACTCGCACAGGACCAATCACGTGTGAAAGTACCTGCGCACCCCAGTAACACACGTACCCTGCTCACACAGGGCTAATCACATGTGAAATTTCCTGCGCACCCCAGTAACACACGTACCCCACTCGCACAGAGCCAATCACGTGTGAAAGTTCCCACGCACCCCAGTAACACACGTACCCCACTTGGACAGTGCCAATTGTGTGTGAAAGTTCCTGCGCACCCCAGTAACACACATACCCTGCACGCACAGGGCCAATCACGTGTGAAAGTTCCTGCACACTCCAGTAACACATGTACCCCGCTCGCACATGGCCAATCGCGTGTGAAAGTTCCAGCACACCACAGTAACACACGTACCCCGCTCGCACAGGGCCAATCGCGTGTGAAAATTCCCACGCACCCAGTAACACATGTACTCCGCTCGCACAGGGTCAATCGCGTGTGAAAGTTCCCGCGCACCCCAGTAACATACATACCCTGCTCGCACAGGGCCAATCGCGTGTGAACGTTCCCGCGTACCACAGTAACACACATACCCTGCTCGCACAGAGCCAATCGCGTGTGAAAGTAACCGCGCACCCCAGTAACACACGTACCCCGCTCGCACAGGGCTGACCGTGTGTGAAATTTCCCACGCACCCCAGTAACACAGGTACCCCACTCGCACAGGGCCAATTGCATGTAAAAGTTCCCGTGCACCCCAGTAACACACGTACCCCGCTCGCACAGGGCCAATCACGTGTGAAAGTACCCGTGCACCCCAGTAACACACATACCCCGCTCGCACAGGGCCAATCGCGTGTGAATGTACCCGCGCACCCCAGTAACACACGTACACCACTCGCACAGGGCCAATCGCGTGTGAAAGTTCCCGCGCACCCCAGTAACACACGTACCCCGCTCGCACAGGGCCAATCGCTTGTGAAAGTTCCCGCACACCCCAGTAACACACGTACCCCGCTTGCACAGGGCAAATCGCGTGTGAAAGTAACTGCGCACCCCAGTAACACACATACCCCGCTTGCACAGGGCCAATTGTGTGTGAAAGTTTCCGCGCACCCTAGTAACACACGTACCCTGCTCGCACAGGCCAATCGCGTGTGAAAGTACCCGTGCACCCCAGTAACACACGTACCCCGCTCGCACAGGGCCAATCGCTTGTGAAAGTTCCCGCACACCCCAGTAACACACGTACCCCGCTTGCACAGGGCAAATCGCGTGTGAAAGTAACTGCGCACCCCAGTAACACACATACCCCGCTTGCACAGGGCCAATCACGTGTGAAAGTTCCCACGCACCCCAGTAACACATGTACCCCGCTCGCACAGGGCCAATCGCGTGTGAAAGTTCCCGCGCACCCCAGTAACACACGTACCCCGCTCGCACAGGACCAATCACGCGTGAAAGTACCTGCGCACCCCAGTAACACACGTACCCCACTCACACAGGGCTGATTGCATGTGAAATTTCCTGCGCACCCCAGTAACACACGTACCCCACTCGCTCGCACAGGGCCAATCGCGTGTGAAAGTTCCTGCACACCCCAGTAACACACGTACCCCGCTTGCACAGGGCCAATTTTGTGTGAAAGTTCCCGCGCACCCTAGTAACACACGTACCCCGCTCGCACAGGCCAATCGCATGTGAAAGTAACCGCGCACCCCAGTAACACACGTACCCTGCACGCACAGGGCCAATCACGTGTGAAAGTTCCTGCACACTCCAGTAACACATGTACCCCGCTCGCACAGGGCCAATCGTGTGTGAATGTTCCCGCGCACCCCAGTAACACACGTACCCCGCTTGCACAGGGCCAATTGTGTGTGAAAATTCCTGCGCACCCCAGTAACACACGTACCCCGCTCGCACAGGGCCAATCAAGTGTGAAAATACCTGCGTTCCCCAGTAACACACATACCCCGCTCGCACAGGGCCAATCACGTGTGAAAGCACCCACGCACCCCAGTAACACACATACCCCGCTCGCACAGGGCTGATCCCGTGTGAAATTTCCCACGCACCCCAGTAACACACGTAACCCGCTCGCAACGGGCCAATCGCGTGTGAAAGTTCCCACGCACCCCAGTAACACATGTACCCCGCTCGAACAGGGCCAATCGCGTGTGAAAGTTCCCACGCACCCCAGTAACACACGTACCCTGCACGCACAGGGCCAATTGCATGTAAAAGTTCCCGTGCACCCCAGTAACACACGTACCCCGCTCGCACAGGGCCAATCGCATGTGAAAGTTCCCACGCACCACAGTAACACACGTACCCCGCTCGCACAGGGCAAATCACGTGTGAAAGTACCCGCGCACCTCAGTAACACACGTACCCGGCTCGCACAGGGCTGATCCCGTGTGAAATTTCCCACGCACTCCAGTAACACACGTAACCCGCTCGCACAGGGACAATCGCGTGTGAAAGTTCCCACGCACCCCAGTAACACATGTACCCCACTCACACAGGGCCAATCGCGTGTGAAAGTTCCCGTGCACCCCAGTAACACACGTACCCCACTCGCACAGGACCAATCACGTGTGAAAGTACCTGCGCACCCCAGTAACACACGTACCCTGCTCACACAGGGCTAATCACATGTGAAATTTCCTGCGCACCCCAGTAACACACGTACCCCACTCGCACAGAGCCAATCACGTGTGAAAGTTCCCACGCACCCCAGTAACACACGTACCCCACTTGCACAGTGCCAATTGTGTGTGAAAGTTCCCGCGCACCCCAGTAACACACATACCCCGCACGCACAGGGCCAATCACGTGTGAAAGTTCCTGCACACTCCAGTAACACATGTACCCCACTCGCACATGGCCAATCGCGTGTGAAAGTTCCAGCGCACCACAGTAACACACGTACCCCGCTCGCACAGGGCCAATCGCGTGTGAAAATTCCCACGCACCCAGTAACACATGTACTCCGCTCGCACAGGGTCAATCGCATGTGAAAGTTCCCGCGCACCCCAGTAACATACATACCCCGCTCGCACAGGGCCAATCGCGTGTGAACGTTCCCGCGTACCACAGTAACACACATACCCTGCTCGCACAGAGCCAATCGCGTGTGAAAGTAACCGCGCACCCCAGTAACACACGTACCCCGCTCGCACAGGGCTGACCGTGTGTGAAATTTCCCACGCACCCCAGTAACACAGGTACCCCACTCGCACAGGGCCAATTGCATGTAAAAGTTCCCGTGAACCCCAGTAACACACGTACCCTGCTCGCACAGGGCCAATCACGTGTGAAAGTACCCGTGCACCCCAGTAACACACATACCCCGCTCGCACAGGGCCAATCGCGTGTGAATGTACCCGCGCACCCCAGTAACACACGTACACCACTCGCACAGGGCCAATCGCGTGTGAAAGTTCCCACGCACCCCAGTAACACACGTACCCCGCTCGCACAGGGCCAATCGCTTGTGAAAGTTCCCGCACACCCCAGTAACACACGTACCCCGCTTGCACAGGGCAAATCGCGTGTGAAAGTAACTGCGCACCCCAGTAACACACATACCCCGCTTGCACAGGGCCAATTGTGTGTGAAAGTTTCCGCGCACCCTAGTAACACACGTACCCTGCTCAAACAGGCCAATCGCGTGTGAAAGTACCCGCGCACCCCAGTAACACACGTACCCCGCTCGCACAGGGCCAATCGCTTGTGAAAGTTCCCGCACACCCCAGTAACACACGTACCCCGCTTGCACAGGGCAAATCGCGTGTGAAAGTAACTGCGCACCCCAGTAACACACATACCCCGCTTGCACAGGGCCAATCGCGTGTGAAAGTTCCCATGCACCCCAGTAACACATGTACCCCGCTCGCACAGGGCCAATCGCGTGTGAAAGTTCCCGCGCACCCCAGTAACACACGTACCCCGCTCGCACAGGACCAATCACGCGTGAAAGTACCTGCGCACCCCAGTAACACACGTACCCCACTCACACAGGGCTGATTGCATGTGAAATTTCCTGCGCACCCCAGTAACACACGTACCCCACTCGCTCGCACAGGGCCAATCGCGTGTGAAAGTTCCCGTGCACCCCAGTAACACACGTACCCCACTCGCACAGGACCAATCACGTGTGAAAGTACCTGCGCACCCCAGTAACACACGTACCCTGCTCACACAGGGCTAATCACATGTGAAATTTCCTGCGCACCCCAGTAACACACGTACCCCACTCGCACAGAGCCAATCACGTGTGAAAGTTCCCACGCACCCCAGTAACACACGTACCCCACTTGCACAGTGCCAATTGTGTGTGAAAGTTCCCGCGCACCCCAGTAACACACATACCCCGCACGCACAGGGCCAATCACGTGTGAAAGTTCCTGCACACTCCAGTAACACATGTACCCCACTCGCACATGGCCAATCGCGTGTGAAAGTTCCAGCGCACCACAGTAACACACGTACCCCGCTCGCACAGGGCCAATCACGTGTGAAAATTCCCACGCACCCAGTAACACATGTACTCCGCTCGCACAGGGTCAATCGCATGTGAAAGTTCCCGCGCACCCCAGTAACATACATACCCCGCTCGCACAGGGCCAATCGCGTGTGAACGTTCCCGCGTACCACAGTAACACACATACCCTGCTCGCACAGAGCCAATCGCGTGTGAAAGTAACCGCGCACCCCAGTAACACACGTACCCCGCTCGCACAGGGCTGACCGTGTGTGAAATTTCCCACGCACCCCAGTAACACAGGTACCCCACTCGCACAGGGCCAATTGCATGTAAAAGTTCCCGTGAACCCCAGTAACACACGTACCCTGCTCGCACAGGGCCAATCACGTGTGAAAGTACCCGTGCACCCCAGTAACACACATACCCCGCTCGCACAGGGCCAATCGCGTGTGAATGTACCCGCGCACCCCAGTAACACACGTACACCACTCGCACAGGGCCAATCGCGTGTGAAAGTTCCC
Source organism: Ambystoma mexicanum (assembly GCF_040938575.1). Classification (NCBI taxonomy): domain Eukaryota; kingdom Metazoa; phylum Chordata; class Amphibia; order Caudata; family Ambystomatidae; genus Ambystoma; species Ambystoma mexicanum. The sequence continues at coordinate 1,171,010,011 of NC_090922.1, forward strand.
ACGCACCCCAGTAACTCACGTACCCCGCTCGCACAGGGCCAATCGCTTGTGAAAGTTCCCGCACACCCCAGTAACACACGTACCCCGCTTGCACAGGGCAAATCGCGTGTGAAAGTAACTGCGCACCCCAGTAACACACATACCCCGCTTGCACAGGGCCAATTGTGTGTGAAAGTTTCCGCGCACCCTAGTAACACACGTACCCTGCTCAAACAGGCCAATCACGTGTGAAAGTACCCGCGCACCCCAGTAACACACGTACCCCGCTCGCACAGGGCCAATCGCTTGTGAAAGTTCCCGCACACCCCAGTAACACACGTACCCCGCTTGCACAGGGCAAATCGCGTGTGAAAGTAACTGCGCACCCCAGTAACACACATACCCCGCTTGCACAGGGCCAATCGCGTGTGAAAGTTCCCATGCACCCCAGTAACACATGTACCCCGCTCGCACAGGGCCAATCGCGTGTGAAAGTTCCCGCGCACCCCAGTAACACACGTACCCCGCTCGCACAGGACCAATCACGCGTGAAAGTACCTGCGCACCCCAGTAACACACGTACCCCACTCACACAGGGCTGATTGCATGTGAAATTTCCTGCGCACCCCAGTAACACACGTACCCCACTCGCTCGCACAGGGCCAATCGCGTGTGAATGTACCCGCGCACCCCAGTAACACACGTACACCACTCGCACAGGGCCAATCGCGTGTGAAAGTTCCCACGCACCCCAGTAACACACGTACCCCGCTCGCACAGGGCCAATCGCTTGTGAAAGTTCCCGCACACCCCAGTAACACACGTACCCCGCTTGCACAGGGCCAATCACGTGTGAAAGTTCCCACGCACCCCAGTAACACACGTACCCCACTTGCACAGTGCCAATTGTGTGTGAAAGTTCCCGCGCACCCCAGTAACACACATACCCCGCACGCACAGGGCCAATCACGTGTGAAAGTTCCTGCACACTCCAGTAACACATGTACCCCACTCGCACATGGCCAATCGCGTGTGAAAGTTCCAGCGCACCACAGTAACACACGTACCCCGCTCGCACAGGGCCAATCGCGTGTGAAAATTCCCACGCACCCAGTAACACATGTACTCCGCTCGCACAGGGTCAATCGCATGTGAAAGTTCCCGCGCACCCCAGTAACATACATACCCCGCTCGCACAGGGCCAATCGCGTGTGAACGTTCCCGCGTACCACAGTAACACACATACCCTGCTCGCACAGAGCCAATCGCGTGTGAAAGTAACCGCGCACCCCAGTAACACACGTACCCCGCTCGCACAGGGCTGACCGTGTGTGAAATTTCCCACGCACCCCAGTAACACAGGTACCCCACTCGCACAGGGCCAATTGCATGTAAAAGTTCCCGTGAACCCCAGTAACACACGTACCCTGCTCGCACAGGGCCAATCACGTGTGAAAGTACCCGTGCACCCCAGTAACACACATACCCCGCTCGCACAGGGCCAATCGCGTGTGAATGTACCCGCGCACCCCAGTAACACACGTACACCACTCGCACAGGGCCAATCGCGTGTGAAAGTTCCCACGCACCCCAGTAACACACGTACCCCGCTCGCACAGGGCCAATCGCTTGTGAAAGTTCCCGCACACCCCAGTAACACACGTACCCCGCTTGCACAGGGCAAATCGCGTGTGAAAGTAACTGCGCACCCCAGTAACACACATACCCCGCTTGCACAGGGCCAATTGTGTGTGAAAGTTTCCGCGCACCCTAGTAACACACGTACCCTGCTCAAACAGGCCAATCGCGTGTGAAAGTACCCGCGCACCCCAGTAACACACGTACCCCGCTCGCACAGGGCCAATCGCTTGTGAAAGTTCCCGCACACCCCAGTAACACACGTACCCCGCTTGCACAGGGCAAATCGCGTGTGAAAGTAACTGCGCACCCCAGTAACACACATACCCCGCTTGCACAGGGCCAATCGCGTGTGAAAGTTCCCATGCACCCCAGTAACACATGTACCCCGCTCGCACAGGGCCAATCGCGTGTGAAAGTTCCCGCGCACCCCAGTAACACACGTACCCCGCTCGCACAGGACCAATCACGCGTGAAAGTACCTGCGCACCCCAGTAACACACGTACCCCACTCACACAGGGCTGATTGCATGTGAAATTTCCTGCGCACCCCAGTAACACACGTACCCCACTCGCTCGCACAGGGCCAATCGCGTGTGAAAGTTCCCGTGCACCCCAGTAACACACGTACCCCGCTTGCACAGGGCCAATTGTGTGTGAAAGTTCCTGCGCACCCTAGTAACACACGTACCCCGCTCGCACAGGCCAATCGCATGTGAAAGTAACCGCGCACCCCAGTAACACACGTACCCTGCACGCACAGGGCCAATCACGTGTGAAAGTTCCTGCACACTCCAGTAACACATGTACCCCGCTCGCACAGGGCCAATCGTGTGTGAATGTTCCCGCGCACCCCAGTAACACACGTACCCCGCTTGCACAGGGCCAATTGTGTGTGAAAATTCCTGCGCACCCCAGTAACACACGTACCCCGCTCGCACAGGGCCAATCAAGTGTGAAAATACCTGCGCTCCCCAGTAACACACATACCCCGCTTGCACAGGGCCAATCACGTGTGAAAGTACCCACGCACCCCAGTAACACACATACCCCGCTCGCACAGGGCTGATCCCGTGTGAAATTTCCCACGCACCCCAGTAACACACGTAACCCGCTCGCAACGGGCCAATCGCGTGTGAAAGTTCCCACGCACCCCAGTAACACACGTACCCCGCTCGCACAGGCCAATCGCATGTGAAAGTAACCGCGCACCCCAGTAACACACGTACCCTGCACGCACAGGGCCAATCACGTGTGAAAGTTCCTGCACACTCCAGTAACACATGTACCCTGCTCGCACAGGGCCAATCGTGTGTGAAAGTTCCAGCGCACCACAATAACACACGTACCCCGCTCACACAGGGCCAATCGCGAGTGAAAGTACCCGCGCACCCCATTAACACACGTACCCTGCTCGCACAGGGCCAATCACGTGTGAAAGTACCCGCGCACCCCAGTAATACAGTACCCCGCTCGCACAGGGCTGATCACGTGTGAAATTTCCGGTGCACCCAAGTAACACATGTTCCCCGCTCGCACAGGGCCAATCGTGTGTGAATGTTCCCGCGCACCCCAGTAACACATGTACCCCGCTTGCACAGGGCCAATTGTGTGTGAAAATTCCTGCGCACCCCAGTAACACACGTACCCCGCTCGCACAGGGCCAATCAAGTGTGAAAATACCCGCGCTCCCCAGTAACACACGTACCCCGCTCGCACAGGGCCAATCACGTGTGAAAGTACCCACGCACCCTAGTAACACACGTACCCCGCTCGCACAGGGCTGATCCCGTGTGAAATTTCCCACTCACCCCAGTAACACACGTAACCCGCTCGCAACGGGCCAATCGCGTGTGAAAGTTCCCACGCACCCCAGTAACACATGTACCCCGCTCGCACAGGGCCAATCGCGTGTGAAAGTACCCGCGCACCTCAGCAACACACGTACCGCGCTCGTACAGGGCCAATCACGTGTGAAAGTACCCATGCACCCCAGTAACACACATACCCCGCTCGCACAGGGCCATTCGCGTGTGAATGTACCCGCGCACCCCAGTAACACACGTACACCACTCGCACAGGGCCAATCGCGTGTGAAAGTACCCGCGCACCCCAGTAACACACGTACCCCGCACGCACAGGGCCAATCACGTGTGAAAGTTCCTGCACACTCCAGTAACACATGTACCCCGCTCGCACAGGGCCAATCGCGTGTGAAAGTTCCAGCGCACCACAGTAACACACGTACCCCACTCGCACAGGGCTAATCGCGTGTGAAAGTACCTGCGCACCCCAGTAACACATGTACCCCGCTCACACAGGGCCAATCGCGTGTGAACATTCCCACGCACCCCAGTAACACATGTACTCCGCTCGCACAGGGCCAATCGCGTGTGAAAGTTCCCGCGCACCCCAGTAACACACATACCCCGCTTGCACAGGGCCAATCGCGTGTGAACGTTCCCGCGTACCCCAGTAACACACATCCCCGCTCGCACAGGGCCAATCACGTGTGAAAGTAACCGCGCACCCCAGTAACACAAGTACCCCGCTCGCACAGGGCTGACTGCGTGTGAAATTTCCCACGCACACCAGTAACACACGTACCCCACTCGCACAGGGCCAATTGCATGTTAAAGTTCCCACGCACCCCAGTAACACACGTACCGCGCTCGCACAGGGCCAATCACGTGTGAAAGTCCCCATGCACCCCAGTAACACGCATACCCCGCTCGCACAGGGCCATTCGCGTGTGAATGTAGCCGCGCACCCCAGTAACACACGTACACCACTCGCACAGGGCCAATCGCGTGTGAAAGTTCCTGCGCACCCCAGTAACACACGTACCCCGCTCGCACAGGGCCAATCGCGTGTGAAAGTTCCCGCACACCCCAGTAACACACGTACCCCACTCGCACAGGGCCAATCGCGTGTGAAAGTACCCACGCACCCCAGTAACACATGTACCCCACTCGCACAGGGCCAATCGCATGTGAAAGTTCCCACGCACCACAGTAACACACGTACCCCGCTCGCACAGGGCCAATCACGTGTGAAAGTACCCGCGCACCTCTGTAACACACGTATGCCGCTCGCACAGGGCCAATCCCGTGTGAAATTTCCTGCGCACCCCAGTAACACACGTACCCCACTCGCACAGGGACAATCGCGTGTGAAAGTTCCTGCGCACCCCAGTAACACACATACCCCGCTTGCACAGGGCCAATTGTGTGTGAAAGTTCCCGTGCACCCTAGTAACACACGTACCCCGCTCGAACAGGCCAATCGCGTGTGAAAGTACCTGCGCATCCCAGTAACACACGTACCCTGCACGCACAGGGCCAATCACGTGTGAAAGTTCCTGCACACTCCAGTAACACATGTACCCCGCTCGCACAGGGCCAATCGTGTGTGAAAGTTCCAGCGCACCACAGTAACACACGTACCCCGCTCACACAGGGCCAATCGCGTGTGAAAGTACCCGCGCACCGCATTAACACACATACCCTGCTCGCACAGGGCCAATCACGTGTGAAAGTACCCGCGCACCCCAGTAATACAGTACCCCGCTCGCACAGGGCCAATCGTGTGTGAATGTTCCCGCGCACCCCAGTAACACAAGTACCCCGCTTGCAAAGGGCCAATTGTGTGTGAAAGTTCCTGCGCACCCCAGTAACACACGTACTCCGCTCGCACAGGGCCAATCAAGTGTGAAAATACCCGCGCTCCCCAGTAACACACGTACCCCGCTCACACAGGGCCAATCACGTGTGAAAGTACCCACGAACCCCAGTAACACACGTACCCCGCTCGCACAGGGCTGATCCTGTGTGAAATTTCCCATGCACCCCAGTAACACACGTAACCCCCTCGCAACGGGCCAATCGCGTGTGAAAGTTCCCACGCATCCCAGTAACACATGTACCCCGCTCGCACAGGGCCAATCGCGTGTGAAAGTTCCTGCGCACCCCAGTAACACACGTACCCCACTCGCACAGGACCAATCATGTGTGAAAGTACCTGCGCACCCCAGTAACACACGTACCCTGCTCACACAGGGCTGATCGCATGTGAAATTTCCTGCGCACCCCAATAACACACGTACCCACTCGCACAGGGCCCATCACGTGTGAAAGTACCCACGCACCCCAGTAACACACGTACCCCGCTTGCACAGGGCCAATTGTGTGTGAAAGTTCCTGCGCACCCCAGTAACACACGCACCCTGCTCGCACAGGGCCAATCGCGTGTGAAAGTACCCGCGCACCCCAGTAACACACGTACCCCGCACGCACAGGGCCAATCACGTGTGAAAGTTCCTGCACACTCCAGTAACACATGTACCCCGCTCGCACAGGGCCAATCGCGTGTGAAAGTTCCCGCGCACCACAGTAACACACGTACCCCACTCGCACAGTGCTAATCACGTGTGAAAGTACCTGCGCACCCTAGTAACACACGTACCCCGCTCGCACAGGGCCAATCGCATGTGAAAATTCCCACGCACCCCAGTAACACATGTACTCCGCTCGCACAGGGCCAATCGCGTGTGAAAGTTCCCGCGCACCCCAGTAACACACATACCCTGCTCGCACAGGGCCAATCGCATGTGAACGTTCCCGCGTACCCCAGTAACACACATACTCCGCTCGCACAGGGCCAATCGCGTGTGAAAGTAACCGTGCACCCCAGTAACACACGTACCCCGCTCGCACAGGGCTGACTGCGTGTGAAATTTCACACGCACCCCAGTAACACACGTATCCCACTCGCAAAGGGCCAATTGCATGTAAAAGTTCCCGCGCACCCCAGTAACACACGTACCCCGCTCGCACAGGGCCAATCACGTGTGAAAGTACCCTCGCACCCCAGTAATACAGTACCCCGCTCGCACAGGGCTGATCACATGTGAAATTTCCGGTGCACCCAAGTAACACATGTACCCCGCTCGCACAGGGCCAATCGTGTGTGAATGTTCCCGCGCACCCCAGTAACACAAGTACCCCGCTTGCACAGGGCCAATTGTGTGTGAAAGTTCCTGCGCACCCCAGTAACACACGTACTCTGCTCGCACAGGGCCAATCAAGTGTGAAAATACCCGCGCTCCCCAGTAACACACGTACCCCGCTCAAACAGGGCCAATCACATGTGAAAGTACCCACGAACCCCAGTAACACACGTACCCCGCTCGCACAGGGCTGATCCCGTGTGAAATTTCCCATGCACCCCAGTAACACACGTAACCCCCTCGCAACGGGCCAATCGCGTGTGAAAGTTCCCACGCATCCCAGTAACACATGTACCCCGCTCGCACAGGGCCAATCGCGTGTGAAATTTCCTGCGCACCCCAGTAACACACGTACCCCACTCACACAGGACCAATCATGTGTGAAAGTACCTGCGCACCCCAGTAACACACGTACCCTGCTCACACAGGGCTGATCGCATGTGAAATTTCCTGCGCACCCCAGTAACACACGTACCCCACTCGCACAGGGCCCATCACGTGTGAAAGTACCCACGCACCCCAGTAACACACGTACCCCGCTTGCACAGGGCCAATTGTGTGTGAAAGTTCCTGCGCACCCCAGTAACACACGCACCCTGCTCGCACAGGGCCAATCGCGTGTGAAAGTACCCGCGCACCCCAGTAACACACGTACCCCGCACGCACAGGGCCAATCACGTGTGAAAGTTCCTGCACACTCCAGTAACACATGTACCCCGCTCGCACAGGGCCAATCGCGTGTGAAAGTTCCCGCGCACCACAGTAACACACGTACCCCACTCGCACAGTGCTAATCACGTGTGAAAGTACCTGCGCACCCTAGTAACACACGTACCCCGCTCGCACAGGGCCAATCGCGTGTGAAAATTCCCACGCACCCCAGTAACACATGTACTCCGCTCGCACAGGGCCAATCGCGTGTGAAAGTTCCCGCGCACCCCAGTAACACACATACCCTGCTCGCACAGGGCCAATCGCATGTGAACGTTCCCGCGTACCCCAGTAACACACATACTCCGCTCGCACAGGGCCAATCGCGTGTGAAAGTAACCGTGCACCCCAGTAACACACGTACCCCGCTCGCACAGGGCTGACTGCGTGTGAAATTTCACACGCACCCCAGTAACACACGTATCCCACTCGCAAAGGGCCAATTGCATGTAAAAGTTCCCGCGCACCCCAGTAACACACGTACCCCGCTCGCACAGGGCCAATCACGTGTGAAAGTACCCTCGCACCCCAGTAATACAGTACCCCGCTCGCACAGGGCTGATCACATGTGAAATTTCCGGTGCACCCAAGTAACACATGTACCCCGCTCGCACAGGGCCAATCGTGTGTGAATGTTCCAGCGCACCCCAGTAACACAAGTACCCCGCTTGCACAGGGCCAATTGTGTGTGAAAGTTCCTGCGCACCCCAGTAACACACGTACTCTGCTCGCACAGGGCCAATCAAGTGTGAAAATACCCGCGCTCCCCAGTAACACACGTACCCCGCTCACACAGGGCCAATCACATGTGAAAGTACCCACGAACCCCAGTAACACACGTACCCCGCTCGCACAGGGCTGATCCCGTGTGAAATTTCCCATGCACCCCAGTAACACACGTAACCCCCTCGCAACGGGCCAATCGCGTGTGAAAGTTCCCACGCATCCCAGTAACACATGTACCCCGCTCGCACAGGGCCAATCGCGTGTGAAAGTTCCTGCGCACCCCAGTAACACACGTACCCCACTCACACAGGACCAATCATGTGTGAAAGTACCTGCGCACCCCAGTAACACACGTACCCTGCTCACACAGGGCTGATCGCATGTGAAATTTCCTGCGCACCCCAGTAACACACGTACCCCACTCGCACAGGGCCCATCACGTGTGAAAGTACCCACGCACCCCAGTAACACACGTACCCCGCTTGCACAGGGCCAATTGTGTGTGAAAGTTCCTGCGCACCCCAGTAACACACGCACCCTGCTCGCACAGGGCCAATCGCGTGTGAAAGTACCCGCGCACCCCAGTAACACATGTACCCTGCACGCACAGGGCCAATCACGTGTGAAAGTTCCTGCACACTCCAGTAACACATGTACCCCGCTCGCACAGGGCCAATCGCGTGTGAAAGTTCCCGCGCACCACAGTAACACACGTACCCCACTCGCACAGGGCTAATCACGTGTGAAAGTACCTGCGCACCCTAGTAACACACGTACCCCGCTCGCACAGGGCCAATCGCGTGTGAAAATTCCCACGCACCCCAGTAACACATGTACTCCACTCGCACAGGGCCAATCGCATGTGAAAGTTCCCGCGCACCCCAGTAACACACATACCCTGCTCGCAAAGGGCCAATCGCATGTGAATGTTCCCGCGTACCCCAGTAACACACATACCCCGCTCGCACAGGGCCAATCGCGTGTGAAAGTAACCGCGCACCCCAGTAACACACGTACCCCGCTCGCACAGGGCTGACTGCGTGTGAAATTTCACACGCACCCCAGTAACACACGTACCCCACTCGCACAGCGCCAATTGCATGTAAAAGTTCCCGCGCACCCCAGTAACACACGTACCCCGCTCGCAAAGGGCCAATCACGTGTGAAAGTACCCATGCACCCCAGTAACACACATACCCCGCTCGCACAGGGCCAATCGCGTGTGAAAGTTCCCGCGCACCCCAGTAACACACGTACCCTGCTCGCACAGGGCCAATCGCGTGTGAAAGTTCCCGCACACCCCAGTAACACACGTACCCCACTCGCACAGGGCCAATCGCGTGTGAAAGTACCCGCGCACCCCAGTAACACATGTACCCCACTCGCACAGGGCCAATCGCATGTGAAAGTTCCCACGCACCACAGTAACACACGTACCCCGCTCGCACAGGGCCAATCACGTGTGAAAGTACCCGCGCACCTCAGTAACACACGTACCCCGCTCGCACAGGGCTGATCCCGTGTGAAATTTCCCACGCACTCCAGTAACACACGTAACCCGCTCGCACAGGGACAATCGCGTGTGAAAGTTCCCACGCACCCCAGTAACACATGTACCCCACTCACACGGGGCCAATCGCGTGTGAAAGTTCCCGCGCACCCCAGCAACACACGTACCCCACTCGCACAGGACCAATCACGTGTGAAAGTACCTGCGCACCCCAGTAACACACGTACCCTGCTCACACAGGGCTAATCACATGTGAAATTTCCTGCGCACCCCAGTAACACTTGTACCCCACTCGCACAGAGCCAATCACGTGTGAAAGTTCCCACGCACCCCAGTAACACATGTACCCCACTTGCACAGTGCCAATTGTGTGTGAAAGTTCCAGCGCACCCCAGTAACATACATACCCCGCTCGCACAGGGCCAATCCCGTGTGAACGTTCCCGCGTACCACAGTAACACACATACCCTGCTCGCACAGAGCCAATCGCGTGTGAAAGTAACCGCGCACCCCAGTAACACACGTACCCCGCTCGCACAGGGCTGACCTTGTGTGAAATTTCCCACGCACCCCAGTAACACAGGTACCCCACTCGCACAGGGCCAACTGCATGTAAAAGTTTCCGTGCACCCCAGTAACACACGTACCCCGCTCGCACAGGGCCAATCACGTGTGAAAGTACCCGTGCACCCCAGTAACACACATACCACGCTCGCACAGGGCCAATCGCGTGTGAATGTACCCGCGCACCCCAGTAACACACGTACACCACTCGCACAGGGCCAATCGCGTGTGAAATTTCACACGCACCCCAGTAACACACGTATCCCACTCGCAAAGGGCCAATTGCATGTAAAAGTTCCCGCGCACCCCAGTAACACACGTACCCCGCTCGCACAGGGCCAATCACGTGTGAAAGTACCAGCGCACCCCAGTAATACAGTACCCCGCTCGCACAGGGCTGATCCCGTGTGAAATTTCCCATGCACCCCAGTAACACACGTAACCCCCTCGCAACGGGCCAATCGCGTGTGAAAGTTCCCACGCATCCCAGTAACACATGTACCCCGCTCGCACAGGGCCAATCGCATGTGAAAGTTCCTGCGCACCCCAGTAACACACGTACCCCACTCGCACAGAACCAATCATGTGTGAAAGTACCTGCGCACCCCAGTAACACACGTACCCTGCTCACACAGGGCTGATCGCATGTGAAATTTCCTGCGCACCCCAGTAACACACGTACCCCACTCGCACAGGGCCCATCACGTGTGAAAGTACCCACGCACCCCAGTAACACACGTACCCCGCTTGCACAGGGCCAATTGTGTGTGAAAGTTCCTGCGCACCCCAGTAACACACGCACCCTGCTCGCACAGGGCCAATCGCGTGTGAAAGTACCCGCGCACCCCAGTAACACACGTACCCTGCACGCACAGGGCCAATCACGTGTGAAAGTTCCTGCACACTCCAGTAATACAGTACCCCGCTCGCACAGGGCTGATCACATGTGAAATTTCCGGTGCACCCAAGTAACACATGTACCCCGCTCGCACAGGGCCAATCGTGTGTGAATGTTCCCGCGCACCCCAGTAACACAAGTACCCCGCTTGCACAGGGCCAATTGTGTGTGAAAGTTCCTGCGCACCCCAGTAACACACGTACTCTGCTCGCACAGGGCCAATCAAGTGTGAAAATACCCGCGCTCCCCAGTAACACACGTACCCCGCTCACACAGGGCCAATCACGTGTGAAAGTACCCACGAACCCCAGTAACACACGTACCCCGCTCGCACAGGGCTGATCCCGTGTGAAATTTCCCATGCACCCCAGTAACACACGTAACCCCCTCGCAACGGGCCAATCGCGTGTGAAAGTTCCCACGCATCCCAGTAACACATGTACCCCGCTCGCACAGGGCCAATCGCATGTGAAAGTTCCTGCGCACCCCAGTAACACACGTACCCCACTCGCACAGAACCAATCATGTGTGAAAGTACCTGCGCACCCCAGTAACACACGTACCCTGCTCACACAGGGCTGATCGCATGTGAAATTTCCTGCGCACCCCAGTAACACACGTACCCCACTCGCACAGGGCCCATCACGTGTGAAAGTACCCACGCACCCCAGTAACACACGTACCCCGCTTGCACAGGGCCAATTGTGTGTGAAAGTTCCTGCGCACCCCAGTAACACACGCACCCTGCTCGCACAGGGCCAATCGCGTGTGAAAGTACCCGCGCACCCCAGTAACACACGTACCCTGCACGCACAGGGCCAATCACGTGTGAAAGTTCCTGCACACTCCAGTAACACATGTACCCCGCTCGCACAGGGCCAATCGCGTGTGAAAGTTCCCGCACACCACAGTAACACACGTACCCCACTCGCACAGGGCTAATCACGTGTGAAAGTACCTGCGCACCCTAGTAACACACGTACCCCGCTCGCACAGGGCCAATCGCGTGTGAAAATTCCCACGCACCCCAGTAACACATGTACTCCACTCGCACAGGGCCAATCGCATGTGAAAGTTCCCGCGCACCCCAGTAACACACATACCCTGCTCGCACAGGGCCAATCGCATGTGAATGTTCCCGCGTACCCCAGTAACACACATACCCCGCTCGCACAGGGCCAATCGCGTGTGAAAGTAACCGCGCACCCCAGTAACACACGTACCCCGCTCGCACAGGGCTGACTGCGTGTGAAATTTCACACGCACCCCAGTAACACACGTACCCCACTCGCACAGGGCCAATTGCATGTAAAAGTTCCCGCGCACCCCAGTAACACACGTACCCCGCTCGCAAAGGGCCAATCACGTGTGAAAATACCCATGCACCCCAGTAACACACATACCCCGCTCGCACAGGGCCAATCGTGTGTGAATGTACCTGCGCAACCCAGTAACACACGTACACCACTCGCACAGGGCCAATCGCGTGTGAAAGTTCCCGCGCACCCCAGTAACACACGTACCCCGCTCGCACAAGGCCAATCGCGTGTGAAAGTTCCCGCACACCCCAGTAACACACGTACCCCACTCGCACAGGGCCAATCGCGTGTGAAAGTACCCGCGCACCCCAGTAACACATGTACCCCACTCGCACAGGGCCAATCGCATGTGAAAGTTCCCACGCACCACAGTAACACACGTACCCCGCTCGCACAGGGCCAATCACGTGTGAAAGTACCCGCGCACCTCAGTAACACACGTACCCCGCTCGCACAGGGCTGATCCCGTGTGAAATTTCCCACGCACTCCAGTAACACACGTAACCCGCTGCACAGGGACAATCGCGTGTGAAAGTTCCCACGCACCCCAGTAACACATGTACCCCACTCACACAGGGCCAATCGCGTGTGAAAGTTCCCGCGCACCCCAGTAACACACGTACCCCACTCGCACAGGACCAATCACGTGTGAAAGTACCTGCGCACCCCAGTAACACACGTACCCTGCTCACACAGGGCTAATCACATGTGAAATGTCCTGCGCACCCCAGTAACACTTGTACCCCACTCGCACAGAGCCAATCACGTGTGAAAGTTCCCACGCACCCCAGTAACACATGTACCCCACTTGCACAGTGCCAATTGTGTGTGAAAGTTCCCGCGCACCCCAGTAACACACATACCCCGCACGCACAGGGCCAATCACGTGTGAAAGTTCCTGCACACTCCAGTAACACATGTACCGCGCTCGCACATGGCCAATCGCGTGTGAAAGTTCCAGCGCACCCCAGTAACATACATACCCCGCTCGCACAGGGCCAATCCCGTGTGAACGTTCCCGCGTACCACAGTAACACACATACCCTGCTCGCACAGAGCCAATCGCGTGTGAAAGTAACCGCGCACCCCAGTAACACATGTACCCCGCTCGCACAGGGCTGACCTTGTGTGAAATTTCCCAAGCACCCCAGTAACACAGGTACCCCACTCGCACAAGGCCAACTGCATGTAAAAGTTTCCGTGCACCCCAGTAACACACGTACCCCGCTCGCACAGGGCCAATCACGTGTGAAAGTACCCGTGCACCCCAGTAACACACATACCACGCTCGCACAGGGCCAATCGCGTGTGAATGTACCCGCGCACCCCAGTAACACACGTACACCACTCGCACAGGGCCAATCGCGTGTGAAAGTTCCCGCGCACCCCAGTAACACACGTACCCCGCTCGCACAGGGCCAATTGCTTGTGAAAGTTCCCGCACACCCCAGTAACACACATACCCCGCTCGCACAGGGCAAATTGCGTGTGAAAGTAACTGCGCACCCCAGTAACACACATACCCCGCTCGCACAGGCCAATCGCGTGTGAAAGTACCCGCGCATCCCAGTAACACACGTACCCTGCACGCACAGGGCCAATCACGTGTGAAAGTTCCTGCACACTCCAGTAACACATGTACCCTGCTCGCACAGGGCCAATCGTGTGTGAAAGTTCCAGCGCACCACAGTAACACACGTACCCCACTCACACAGGGCCAATCGCGTGTGAAAGTACCCGCGCACCCCATTAACACACGTACCCTGCTCGCACAGGGCCAATCATGTGTGAAAGTACCCGCGCACCCCAGTAATACAGTACCCCGCTCGCACAGGGCTGATCACATGTGAAATTTCCGGTGCACCCAAGTAACACATGTACCACGCTCGCACAGGGCCAATCGTGTGTGAATGTTCCCGCGCACCCCAGTAACACAAGTACCCCGCTTGCACAGGGCCAATTGTGTGTGAAAGTTCCTGTGCACCCCAGTAACACACGTACTCCGCTCGCACTGGGCCAATCAAGTGTGAAAATACCCGCGCTCCCCAGTAACACACGTACCCCGCTCACACAGGGCCAATCGCGTGTGAAAATTCCCACGCACCCCAGTAACACATGTACTCCGCTCGCACAGGGCCAATCGCGTGTGAAAGTTCCCGCGCACCCCAGTAACACACGTACCGCGCTCGCACAGGGCCAATCACGTGTGAAAGTACCCATGCACCCCAGTAACACGCATACCCCGCTCGCACAGGGCCATTCGCGTGTGAATGTACCCGCGCACCCCAGTAACACACGTACACCACTCGCACAGGGCCAATTGCGTGTGAAAGTTCCCGCGCACCCCAGTAACACACGTACCCCGCTCGCACAGGGCCAATCGCGTGTGAAAGTTCCCGCACACCCCAGTAACACACGTACCCCACTCGCACAGGGCCAATCGCGTGTGAAAGTACCCACGCACCCCAGTAACACATGTACCCCACTCGCACAGGGCCAATCGCATGTGAAAGTTCCCACGCACCACAGTAACACACGTACCCCGCTCGCACAGGGCCAATCACGTGTGAAAGTACCCGCGCACCTCAGTAACACACGTACGCCGCTCGCACAGGTCCAATCCTGTGTGAAATTTCCTGCGCACCCCAGTAACACACGTACCCCACTCGCACAGGGCCAATCACGTGTGAAAGTTCCTGCGCACCCCAGTAACACATACCCCGCTTGCACAGGGCCAATTGTGTGTGAAAGTTCCCGCGCACCCTAGTAACACACGTACCCCGCTCGCACAGGCCAATCGCGTGTGAAAGTACCCGCGCATCCCAGTAACACACGTACCCTGCACGCACAGGGCCAATCACGTGTGAAAGTTCCTGCACACTCCAGTAACACATGTACCCCGCTCGCACAGGGCCAATTGTGTGTGAAAGTTCCAGCGCACCACAGTAACACACGTACCCTGCTCACACAGGGCCAATCGCGTGTGAAAGTACCCGCACACCCCATTAACACACGTACCCTGCTCGCACAGGGCCAATCACGTGTGAAAGTACCCGCGCACCCCAGTAATACAGTACCCCGCTCGCACAGGGCTGATCACATGTGAAATTTCCGGTGCACCCAAGTAACACATGTACCCCGCTCGCACAGGGCCAATCGTGTGTGAATGTTCCCGCGCACCCCAGTAACACAAGTACCCCGCTTGCACAGGGCCAATTGTGTGTGAAAGTTCCTGCGCACCCCAGTAACACACGTACTCCACTCGCACAGGGCCAATCAAGTGTGAAAATACCCGCGCTCCCCAGTAACACACGTACCCCGCTCACACAGGGCCAATCACGTGTGAAAGTACCCACGAACCCCAGTAACACACGTACCCCGCTCGCACAGGGCTGATCCCGTGTGAAATTTCCCATGCACCCCAGTAACACACGTAACCCCCTCGCAACGGGCCAATCGCGTGTGAAAGTTCCCACGCATCCCAGTAACACATGTACCCCGCTCGCACAGGGCCAATCGCGTGTGAAAGTTCCTGCGCACCCCAGTAACACACGTACCCCATTCGCACAGGACCAATCATGTGTGAAAGTACCTGCGCACCCCAGTAACACACGTACCCTGCTCACACAGGGCTGATCGCATGTGAAATTTCCTGCGCACCCCAGTAACACACGTACCCCACTCGCACAGGGCCCATCACGTGTGAAAGTACCCACGCACCCCAGTAACACACGTACCCCGCTTGCACAGGGCCAATTGTGTGTGAAAGTTCCCGCGCACCCCAGTAACACACGCACCCTGCTCGCACAGGGCCAATCGCGTGTGAAAGTACCCGCGCACCCCAGTAACACACGTACCCCGCACGCACAGGGCCAATCACGTGTGAAAGTTCCTGCACACTCCAGTAACACATGTACCCCGCTCGCACAGGGCCAATCGCGTGTGAAAGTTCCCGCGCACCACAGTAACACACGTACCCCACTCGCACAGGGCTAATCACGTGTGAAAGTACCTGCGCACCCTAGTAACACACGTACCCCGCTCGCACAGGGCCAATCGTGTGTGAAAATTCCCACGCACCCCAGTAACACATGTACTCCGCTCGCACAGGGCCAATCGCGTGTGAAAGTTCCCGCGCACCCCAGTAACACACATACCCTGCTCGCACAGGGCCAATCGCATGTGAACGTTCCCGCGTACCCCGGTAACACACATACCCCGCTCGCACAGGGCCAATCGCGTGTGAAAGTAACCGCGCACCCCAGTAACACACGTACCCCGCTCGCACAGGGCTGACTGCGTGTGAAATTTCACATGCACCCCAGTAACACACATACCCCACTCGCACAGGGCCAATTGCATGTAAAAGTTCCCGCGCACCACAGTAACACACGTACCCCGCTCGCACAGGGCCAATCGTGTGTGAATGTACCCATACACCCCAGCAACACACATACCCCGCTCGCACAGGGCCAATCGTGTGTGAATGTACCTGCGCACCCCAGTAACACACGTACACCACTCGCACAGGGCCAATCGCGTGTGAAAGTTCCCGCGCACCCCAGTAACACACGTACCCCGCTCGCACAGGGCCAATCGCGTGTGAAAGTTCCCGCACACCCCAGTAACACACGTACCCCACTCGCACAGGGCCAATCGCGTGTGAAAGTACCCGCGCACCCCAGTAACACATGTACCCCACTCGCACAGGGCCAATCGCATGTGAAAGTTCCCGCGCACCCTAGTAACACACGTACCCCGCTCGCACAGGCCAATCGAGTGTGAAAGTACCCGCGCATCCCAGTAACACACGTACCCTGCACGCACAGGGCCAATCACGTGTGAAAGTTCCCGCGCACCCCAGTAACACACGTACGCCGCTCGCACAGGTCCAATCCTGTGTGAAATTTCCTGCGCACCCCAGTAACACACGTACCCCACTCGCACATGGCCAATCACGTGTGAAAGTTCCTGCGCACCCCAGTAACACATACCCCGCTTGCACAGGGCCAATTGTGTGAGAAAGTTCCCGCGCACCCTAGTAACACACGTACCCCGCTCGCACAGGCCAATCGCGTGTGAAAGTACCCGCGCATCCCAGTAACACACGTACCCTGCACGCACAGGGCCAATCACGTGTGAAAGTTCCTGCACACTCCAGTAACACATGTACCCCGCTCGCACAGGGCCAATTGTGTGTGAAAGTTCCAGCGCACCACAGTAACACACGTACCCCGCTCACACAGGGCCAATCGCGTGTGAAAGTACCCGCACACCCCATTAACACACGTACCCTGCTCGCACAGGGCCAATCACGTGTGAAAGTACCCGCGCACCCCAGTAATACAGTACCCCGCTCGCACAGGGCTGATCACATGTGAAATTTCCGGTGCACCCAAGTAACACATGTACCCCGCTCGCACAGGGCCAATCGTGTGTGAATGTTCCCGCGCACCCCAGTAACACAAGTACCCCGCTTGCACAGGGCCAATTGTGTGTGAAAGTTCCTGCGCACCCCAGTAACACACGTACTCCACTCGCACAGGGCCAATCAAGTGTGAAAATACCCGCGCTCCCCAGTAACACACGTACCCCGCTCACACAGGGCCAATCACGTGTGAAAGTACCCACGAACCCCAGTAACACACGTACCCCGCTCGCACAGGGCTGATCCCGTGTGAAATTTCCCATGCACCCCAGTAACACACGTAACCCCCTCGCAACGGGCCAATCGCGTGTGAAAGTTCCCACGCATCCCAGTAACACATGTACCCCGCTCGCACAGGGCCAATCGCGTGTGAAAGTTCCTGCGCACCTCAGTAACACACGTACCCCACTCGCACAGGACCAATCATGTGTGAAAGTACCTGCGCACCCCAGTAACACACGTACCCTGCTCACACAGGGCTGATCGCATGTGAAATTTCCTGCGCACCCCAGTAAGACACGTACCCCACTCGCACAGGGCCCATCACGTGTGAAAGTACCCACGCACCCCAGTAACACACGTACCCCGCTTGCACAGGGCCAATTGTGTGTGAAAGTTCCCGCGCACCCCAGTAACACACGCACCCTGCTCGCACAGGGCCAATCGCGTGTGAAAGTACCCGCGCACCCCAGTAACACACGTACCCCGCACGCACAGGGCCAATCACGTGTGAAAGTTCCTGCACACTCCAGTAACACATGTACCCCGCTCGCACAGGGCCAATCGCGTGTGAAAGTTCCCGTGCACCACAGTAACACACGTACCCCACTCGCACAGGGCTAATCACGTGTGAAAGTACCTGCGCACCCTAGTAACACACGTACCCCGCTCGCACAGGGCCAATCGTGTGTGAAAATTCCCACGCACCCCAGTAACACATGTACTCCGCTCGCACAGGGCCAATCGCGTGTGAAAGTTCCCGCGCACCCCAGTAACACACATACCCTGCTCGCACAGGGCCAATCGCATGTGAACGTACCCGCGTACCCCGGTAACACACATACCCCGCTCGCACAGGGCCAATCGCGTGTGAAAGTAACCGCGCACCCCAGTAACACACGTACCCCGCTCGCACAGGGCTGACTGCGTGTGAAATTTCACACGCACCCCAGTAACACACATACCCCACTCGCACAGGGCCAATTGCATGTAAAAGTTCCCGCGCACCTCAGTAACACACGTACCCCGCTCGCACAGGGCCAATCACGTGTGAAAGTACCCATGCACCCCAGTAACACACATACCCCGCTCGCACAGGGCCAATCGTGTGTGAATGTACCTGCGCACCCCAGTAACACACGTACACCACTCGCACAGGGCCAATCGCGTGTGAAAGTTCCCGCGCACCCCAGTAACACACGTACCCCGCTCGCACAGGGCCAATCGCGTGTGAAAGTTCCCGCACACCCCAGTAACACACGTACCCCACTCGCACAGGGCCAATCGCGTGTGAAAGTACCCGCGCACCCCAGTAACACATGTACCCCACTCGCACAGGGCCAATCGCATGTGAAAGTTCCCACGCACCACAGTAACACAGTACCCCGCTCGCACAGGGCCAATCACGTGTGAAAGTACCCGCGCACCTCAGTAACACACGTACCCCGCTCGCACAGGGCTGATCCCGTGTGAAATTTCCCACGCACTCCAGTAACACACGTAACCCGCTCGCACAGGGACAATCGCGTGTGAAAGTTCCCACGCACCCCAGTAACACATGTACCCCACTCACACAGGGCCAATCGCGTGTGAAAGTTCCCGCGCACCCCAGTAACACACGTACCCCACTCGCACAGGACCAATCACGTGTGAAAGTACCTGCGCACCCCAGTAACACACGTACCCTGCTCACACAGGGCTAATCACATGTGAAATTTCCTGCGCACCCCAGTAACACACGTACCCCACTCGCACAGAGCCAATCACGTGTGAAAGTTCCCACCCACCCCAGTAACACACGTACCCCACTTGCACAGTGCCAATTGTGTGTGAAAGTTCCCGCGCACCCCAGTAACACACATACCCCGCACGCACAGGGCCAATCACGTGTGAAAGTTCCTGCACACTCCAGTAACACATGTACCCCGCTCGCACATGGCCAATCGCGTGTGAAAGTTCCAGCGCACCACAGTAACACACGTACCCCGCTCGCACAGGGCCAATCGCTTGTGAAAGTTCCCGCACACCCCAGTAACACACGTACCCCGCTTGCACAGGGCAAATCGCGTGTGAAAGTAACTGCGCACCCCAGTAACACACATACCCCGCTTGCACAGGGCCAATTGTGTGTGAAAGTTTCCGCGCACCCTAGTAACACACGTACCCCGCTCGCACAGGCCAATCACATGTGAAAGTACCTGCGCATCCCAGTAACACACGTACCCTGCACGCACAGGGCCAATCACGTGTGAAAGTTCCTGCACACTCCAGTAACACATGTACCCTGCTCGCACAGGGCCAATCGTGAGTGAAAGTTCCAGTGCACCACAGTAACACACGTACCCCGCTCACACAGGGCCAATCGCGTGTGAAAGTACCCGCGCACCCCATTAACACACGTACCCTGCTCGCACAGGGCCAATCATGTGTGAAAGTACCCGCGCACCCCAGTAATACAGTACCCCGCTCGCACAGGGCTGATCACATGTGAAATTTCCGGTGCACCCAAGTAACACATGTACCCCGCTCGCACAGGGCCAATCGTGTGTGAATGTTCCCGCGCACCCCAGTAACACAAGTACCCCGCTTGCACAGGGCCAATTGTGTGTGAAAGTTCCTGCGCACCCCAGTAACACACGTACTCCGCTCGCACAGGGCCAATCAAGTGTGAAAATACCCGCGCTCCCCAGTAACACACGTACCCCGCTCACACAGGGCCAATCGCGTGTGAAAATTCCCACGCACCCCAGTAACACATGTACTCCGCTCGCACAGGGCCAATCGCGTGTGAAAGTTCCCGCGCACCCGAGTAACACACATACCCTGCTCGCACAGGGCCAATCGTGTGTGAACGTTCCCGCGTACCCCAGTAACACACATACCCCGCTCGCACAGGGCCAATCGCGTGTGAAAGTAACCGTGCACCCCAGTAACACACGTACCCCGCTCGCACAGGGCTGACTGCGTGTGAAATTTCCCACGCACCCCAGTAACACACGTACCCCACTCGCACAGGGCCAATTGCATGTAAAAGTTCCCACGCACCCCAGTAACACACGTACCCCGCTCGCACAGGGCCAATCACGTGTGAAAGTACCCATGCACCCCAGTAACACACATGCCCCGCTCGCACAGGGCCAATCGTGTGTGAATGTACCTGCGCACCCCAGTAACACACGTACACCACTCGCACAGGGCCAATCGCGTGTGAAAGTTCCCGCGCACCCCAGTAACACACGTACCCCGCTCGCACAGGGCCAATCGCGTGTGAAAGTTCCCGCACACCCCAGTAACACACGTACCCCACTCGCACAGTGCCATTCGCGTGTGAAAGTACCCGCGCACCCCAGTAACACATGTACCCCACTCGCACAGGGCCAATCGCATGTGAAAGTACCCATGCACCCCAGTAACACACATACCCCGCTCGCACAGGGCCAATCGTGTGTGAATGTACCTGCGCACCCCAGTAACACACGTACACCACTCGCACAGGGCCAATCGCATGTGAAAGTTCCCACGCACCACAGTAACACACGTACCCCGCTCGCACAGGGCCAATCACGTGTGAAAGTACCCGCGCACCTCAGTAACACACGTACCCCGCTCGCACAGGGCTGATCCCGTGTGAAAGTTCCCACGCACCCCAGTAACACATGTACCCCACTCACACAGGGCCAATCGCGTGTGAAAGTTCCCGCGCACCCCAGTAACACAAGTACCCCACTCGCACAGGACCAATCACGTGTGAAAGTACTTGCGCACCCCAGTAACACATGTACCCTGCTCACACAGGGCTAATCGCATGTGAAATTTCCTGCGCACCCCAGTAACACACGTACCCCACTCGCACAGGGCCAATCACGTGTGAAAGTTCCCACGCACCCCAGTAACACACGTACCCCACTTGCACAGTGCCAATTGTGTGTGAAAGTTCCCGCGCACCCCAGTAACACACATACCCCGCACGCACAGGGCCAATCACGTGTGAAAGTTCCTGCACACTCCAGTAACACATGTACCCCGCTCGCACATGGCCAATTGCGTGTGAAAGTTCCAGCGCACCACAGTAACACACGTACCCCGCTCGCACAGGGCCAATCGTGTGTGAAAATTCCCACGCACCCAGTAACACATGTACTCCGCTCGCACAGGGTCAATCGCGTGTGAAAGTTCCCGCGCACCCAAGTAACACACATACCCCGCTCGCACAGGGCCAATCGCGTGTGAACGTTCCCGCATACCACAGTAACACACATACCCTGCTCGCACAGAGCCAATCGCGTGTGAAAGTAACTGCGCACCCCAGTAACACACGTACCCCGCTCGCATAGGGCTGACCGTGTGTGAAATTTCCCACGCACCCCAGTAACACAGGTACCCCACTCGCACAGGGCCAATTGCATGTAAAAGTTCCCGTGCACCCCAGTAACACACGTATCCCGCTCGCACAGGGCCAATCACGTGTGAAAGTACCCGTGCACCCCAGTAACACACATACCCCGCTCGCACAGGGCCAATCGTGTGTGAATGTACCTGCGCACCCCAGTAACAGACGTACACCACTCGCACAGGGCCAATCGCGTGTGAAAGTTCCCGCGCACCCCAGTAACACACGTACCCCTCTCGCACAGGGCCAATCGCGTGTGAAAGTTCCCGCACACCCCAGTAACACACGTACCCCACTCGCACAGGGCCAATCGCGTGTGAAAGTTCCCACGCACCACAGTAACACACGTACCCCGCTCGCACAGGGCCAATCACGTGTGAAAGTACCTGCGCACCTCAGTAACACACTTACCCCGCTCGCACAGGGCTGATCCCGTGTGAAATTTCCCACGCACTCCAGTAACACACGTAACACGCTCGCACAGGGACAATCGCGTGTGAAAGTTCCCACGCACCCCAGTAACACATGTACCCCACTCACACAGGGCCAATCGCGTGTGAAAGTTCCCGCGCACCCCAGTAACACACGTACCCCACTCGCACAGGACCAATCACGTGTGAAAGTACCTGCGCACCCCAGTAACACACGTACCCTGCTCACACAGGGCTAATCACATGTGAAATTTCCTGCGCACCCCAGTAACACATGTACCCCACTCGCACAGAGCCAATCACGTGTGAAAGTTCCCACGCACCCCAGTAACACACGTACCCCACTTGCACAGTGCCAATTGTGTGTGAAAGTTCCTGCGCACCCCAGTAACACACATACCCCGCACGCACAGGGCCAATCACGTGTGAAAGTTCCTGCACACTCCAGTAACACATGTACCCCGCTCGCACATGGCCAATCACGTGTGAAAGTTCCAGCGCACCACAGTAACACACGTACCCCGCTCGCACAGGGCCAATCGCGTGTGAAAATTCCCACGCACCCAGTAACACATGTACTCCGCTCGCACAGGGCAAATCGCGTGTGAAAGTAACTGCGCACCCCAGTAACACACATACCCCGCTCGCACAGGCCAATCGCGTGTGAAAGTACCCGCGCATCCCAGTAACACACGTACCCTGCACGCACAGGGCCAATCACGTGTGAAAGTTCCTGCACACTCCAGTAACACATGTACCCAGCTCGCACAGGGCCAATCGTGTGTGAAAGTTCCAGCGCACCACAGTAACACACGTACCCCGCTCACACAGGGCCAATCGCGTGTGAAAGTACCCGCGCACCCCATTAACAAACGTACCCTGCTCGCACAGGGCCAATCATGTGTGAAAGTACCCGCGCACCCCAGTAATACAGTACCCCGCTCGCACAGGGCTGATCACATGTGAAATTTCCGGTGCACCCAAGTAACACATGTACCCCGCTCGCACAGGGCCAATCGTGTGTGAATGTTCCCGCTCACCCCAGTAACACAAGTACCCCGCTTGCACAGGGCCAATTGTGTGTGAAAGTTCCTGTGCACCCCAGTAACACACGTACTCCGCTCGCACAGGGCCAATCAAGTGTGAAAATACCCGCGCTCCCCAGTAACACACGTACCCCGCTCACACAGGGCCAATCGCGTGTGAAAATTCCCACGCACCCCAGTAACACATGTACTCCGCTCGCACAGGGCCAATCGCGTGTGAAAGTTCCCGCGCACCCCAGTAACACACGTACCGCGCTCGCACAGGGCCAATCACGTGTGAAAGTACCCATGCACCCCAGTAATACGCATACCCCGCTCGCACAGGGCCATTCGCGTGTGAATGTACCCGCGCCCACCAGTAACACACGTACACCACTCGCACAGGGCCAATCGCGTGTGAAAGTTCCCGCGCACCCCAGTAACACACGTACCCCGCTCGCACAGGGCCAATCGCGTGTGAAAGTTCCTGCGCACACCCCAGTAACACACGTACCCCACTCGCACAGGGCCAATCGCGTGTGAAAGTACCCACGCACCCCAGTAACACATGTACCCCACTCGCACAGGGCCAATCGCATGTGAAAGTTCCCACGCACCACAGTAACACACGTACCCCGCTCGCACAGGGCCAATCACGTGTGAAAGTACCCGCGCACCTCAGTAACACACGTACGCCGCTCGCACAGGGCCAATCCCGTGTGAAATTTCCTGCGCACCCCAGTAACACACGTACCCCACTCGCACAGGGCCAATCACGTGTGAAAGTTCCTGCGCACCCCAGTAACACACATACCCCGCTTGCACAGGGCCAATTGTGTGTGAAAGTTCCCGCGCACCCTAGTAACACACGTACCCCGCTCGCACAGGCCAATCGCGTGTGAAAGTACCCGCGCATCCCAGTAACACACGTACCCTGCACGCACAGGGCCAATCACGTGTGAAAGTTCCTGCACACTTCAGTAACACATATACCCCGCTCGCACAGGGCCAATAGTGTGTGAAAGTTCCAGCGCACCACAGTAACACACGTACCCCGCTCACACAGGGCCAATCGCGTGTGAAAGTACCCGCACACCACATTAACACACGTACCCTGCTCGCACAGGGCCAATCACGTGTGAAAGTACCCGCACACCCCAGTAATACAGTACCCCGCTCGCACAGGGCTAATCACATGTGAAATTTCCGGTGCACCCAAGTAACACATGTACCTCGCTCGCACAGGGCCAATCGTGTGTGAATGTTCCCGCGCACCCCAGTAACACAAGTACCCCGCTTGCACAGGGCCAATTGTGTGTGAAAGTTCCTGCGCACCCCAGTAACACACGTACTCCGCTCGCACAGGGCCAATCAAGTGTGAAAATACCCGCGCTCCCCAGTAACACACGTACCCCGCTCACACAGGGCCAATCACGTGTGAAAGTACCCACGAACCCCAGTAACACACGTACCCCGCTCGCACAGGGCTGATCCCGTGTGAAATTTCCCATGCACCCCAGTAACACACGTAACCCCCTCGCAACGTGCCAATCGCGTCTGAAAGTTCCCACGCACCCCAGTAACACACGTACCCCACTCGCACAGGACCAATCATGTGTGAAAGTACCTGCGCACCCCAGTAACACACGTACCCTGCTCACACAGGGCTGATCGCATGTGAAATTTCCTGCGCACCCCAGTAACACACGTACCCCACTCGCACAGGGCCCATCACGTGTGAAAGTACCCACGCACCCCAGTAACACACGTACCCCGCTTGCACAGGGCCAATTGTGTGTGAAAGTTCCCGCGCACCCCAGTAACACACGCACCCTGCTCGCACAGGGCCAATCGCGTGTGAAAGTACCCGCGCACCCCAGTAACACACGTACCCCGCACGCACAGGGCCAATCACGTGTGAAAGTTCCTGCACACTCCAGTAACACATGTACCCCGCTCGCACAGGGCCAATCGCGTGTGAAAGTTCCCGCGCACCACAGTAAATCACGTACCCCACTCGCACAGGGCTAATCACGTGTGAAAGTACCTGCGCACCCTAGTAACACACGTACCCCGCTCGCACAGGGCCAATCGCGTGTGAAAATTCCCACACACCCCAGTAACACATGTACTCCACTCGCACAGGGCCAATCGCGTGTGAAAGTTCCCGCGCACCCCAGTAACACACATACCCTGCTCGCACAGGGCCAATCGCATGTGAACGTTCCCGCTTACCCCGGTAACACACATACCCCGCTCGCACAGGGCCAATCGCGTGTGAAAGTAACCGCGCACCCCAGTAACACACGTACCCCGCTCGCACAGGGCTGACTGCTTGTGAAATTTCACACGCACCCCAGTAACACACGTACCCCACTCGCACAGGGCCAATTGCATGTAAAAGTTCCCGCGCACCCCAGTAACACACGTACCCCGCTCGCACAGGGCCAATCACGTGTGAAAGTACCCATGCACCCCAGTAACACACATACCCCGCTCGCACAGGGCCAATCGTGTGTGAATGTACCTGCGCACCCCAGTAACACACGTACACCACTCGCACAGGGCCAATCGCGTGTGAAAGTTACCGCACACCCCAGTAACACACGTACCCCACTCGCACAGGGCCAATCGCGTGTGAAAGTACCCGCGCACCCCAGTGACACATGTACCCCACTCGCACAGGGCCAATCGCATGTGAAAGTTCCCGCGCACCCCAGTAACACACGTACCCCGCTCGCACAGGGCCAATCGCGTGTGAAAGTTCCTGCGCACACCCCAGTAACACACGTACCCCACTCGCACAGGGCCAATCGCGTGTGAAAGTACCCACGCACCCCAGTAACATATGTACCCCACTCGCACAGGGCCAATCGCATGTGAAAGTTCCCACGCACCACAGTAACACACGTACCCCGCTCGCACAGGGCCAATCACGTGTGAAAGTACCCGCGCACCTCAGTAACACACGTACGCCGCTCGCACAGGGCCAATCCCGTGTGAAATTTCCTGCGCACCCCAGTAACACACGTACCCCACTCGCACAGGGCCAATCACGTGTGAAAGTTCCTGCGCACCCCAGTAACACACATACCCCGCTTGCACAGGGCCAATTGTGTGTGAAAGTTCCCGCGCACCCTAGTAACACACGTACCCCGCTCGCACAGGCCAATGACGTGTGAAAGTACCCGCGCATCCCAGTAACACACGTACCCTGCACGCACAGGGCCAATCACGTGTGAAAGTTCCTGCACACTTCAGTAACACATATACCCCGCTCGCACAGGGCCAATAGTGTGTGAAAGTTCCAGCGCACCACAGTAACACACGTACCCCGCTCACACAGGGCCAATCGCGTGTGAAAGTACCCGCACACCACATTAACACACGTACCCTGCTCGCACAGGGCCAATCACGTGTGAAAGTACCCGCGCACCCCAGTAATACAGTACCCCGCTCGCACAGGGCTAATCACATGTGAAATTTCCGGTGCACCCAAGTAACACATGTACCCCGCTCGCACAGGGCCAATCGTGTGTGAATGTTCCCGCGCACCCCAGTAACACAAGTACCCCGCTTGCACAGGGCCAATTGTGTGTGAAAGTTCCTGCGCACCCCAGTAACACACGTACTCCGCTCGCACAGGGCCAATCAAGTGTGAAAATACCCGCGCTCCCCAGTAACACACGTACCCCGCTCACACAGGGCCAATCACGTGTGAAAGTACCCACGAACCCCAGTAACACACGTACCCCGCTCGCACAGGGCTGATCCCGTGTGAAATTTCCCATGCACCCCAGTAACACACGTAACCCCCTCGCAACGTGCCAATCGCGTCTGAAAGTTCCCACGCACCCCAGTAACACACGTACCCCACTCGCACAGGACCAATCATGTGTGAAAGTACCTGCGCACCCCAGTAACACACGTACCCTGCTCACACAGGGCTGATCGCATGTGAAATTTCCTGCGCACCCCAGTAACACACGTACCCCACTCGCACAGGGCCCATCACGTGTGAAAGTACCCACGCACCCCAGTAACACACGTACCCCGCTTGCACAGGGCCAATTGTGTGTGAAAGTTCCCGCGCACCCCAGTAACACACGCACCCTGCTCGCACAGGGCCAATCGCGTGTGAAAGTACCCGCGCACCCCAGTAACACACGTACCCCGCACGCACAGGGCCAATCACGTGTGAAAGTTCCTGCACACTCCAGTAACACATGTACCCCGCTCGCACAGGGCCAATCGCGTGTGAAAGTTCCCGCGCACCACAGTAAATCACGTACCCCACTCGCACAGGGCTAATCACGTGTGAAAGTACCTGCGCACCCTAGTAACACACGTACCCCGCTCGCACAGGGCCAATCGCGTGTGAAAATTCCCACACACCCCAGTAACACATGTACTCCGCTCGCACAGGGCCAATCGCGTGTGAAAGTTCCCGCGCACCCCAGTAACACACATACCCTGCTCGCACAGGGCCAATCGCATGTGAACGTTCCCGCTTACCCCGGTAACACACATACCCCGCTCGCACAGGGCCAATCGCGTGTGAAAGTAACCGCGCACCCCAGTAACACACGTACCCCGCTCGCACAGGGCTGACTGCGTGTGAAATTTCACACGCACCCCAGTAACACACGTACCCCACTCGCACAGGGCCAATTGCATGTAAAAGTTCCCGCGCACCCCAGTAACACACGTACCCCGCTCGCACAGGGCCAATCACGTGTGAAAGTACCCATGCACCCCGGTAACACACATACCCCGCTCGCACAGGGCCAATCGCGTGTGAAAGTAACCGCGCACCCCAGTAACACACGTACCCCGCTCGCACAGGGCTGACTGCGTGTGAAATTTCACACGCACCCCAGTAACACACGTACCCCACTCGCACAGGGCCAATTGCATGTAAAAGTTCCCGCGCACCCCAGTAACACACGTACCCCGCTCGCACAGGGCCAATCACGTGTGAAAGTACCCATGCACCCCAGTAACACACATACCCCGCTCGCACAGGGCCAATCGTGTGTGAATGTACCTGCGCACCCCAGTAACACACGTACACCACTCGCACAGGGCCAATCGCGTGTGAAAGTTACCGCACACCCCAGTAACACACGTACCCCACTCGCACAGGGCCAATCGCGTGTGAAAGTACCCGCGCACCCCAGTAACACATGTACCCCACTCGCACAGGGCCAATCGCATGTGAAAGTTCCCTCGCACCACAGTAACACACGTACCCCGCTCGCACAGGGCTGATCCCGTGTGAAATTTCCCACGCACTCCAGTAACACACGTAACCCGCTCGCACAGGGACAATCGCGTGTGAAAGTTCCCACGCACCCCAGTAACACATGTACCCCACTCACACAGGGCCAATCGTGTGTGAAAGTTCCCGCGCACCCCAGTAACACACGTACCCCACTCGCACAGGACCAATCACGTGTGAAAGTACCTGCGCACCCCAGTAACACACGTACCCTGCTCACACAGGGCTAATCACATGTGAAATTTCCTGCGCACCCCAGTAACACACGTACCCCACTCGCACAGAGCCAATCACGTGTGAAAGTTCCCACGCACCCCAGTAACACACATACCCCACTTGCACAGTGCCAATTATGTGTGAAAGTTCCCGCGCACCCCAGTAACACACATACCCCGCACGCACAGGGCCAATCACGTGTGAAAGTTCCTGCACACTCCAGTAACACATGTACCCCGCTCGCACATGGCCAATCGCGTGTGAAAGTTCCAGCGCACCACAGTAACACACGTACCCCGCTCGCACAGGGCCAATCACGTGTGAAAATGCCCACGCACCCAGTAACACATGTACTCCGCTCGCACAGGGTCAATCGCGTGTGAAAGTTCCCGCGCACCCCAGTAACATACATACCCCGCTCGCACAGGGCCAAACGCGTGTGAACGTTCCCGCGTACCACAGTAACACACATACCCTGCTCGCACAGAGCCAATCGCGTGTGAAAGTAACCGCGCACCCCAGTAACACACGTACCCCGCTCGCACAGGGCTGACCATGTGTGAAATTTCCCACGCACCCCAGTAACACAGGTACCCCACTCGCACAGGGCCAATTGCATGTAAAAGTTCCCGTGCACCCCAGTAACACACGTACCCCGCTCGCACAGGCCCAATCACGTGTGAAAGTACCCGTGCACCCCAGTACCACACATACCCCGCTTGCACATTGCCAATCGCGTGTGAATGTACCCGCGCACCCCAGTAACACATGTACACCACTCGCACAGGGCCAATCGCGTGTGAAAGTTCCCGCGCACCCCAGTAACACACGTACCCCGCTCGCACAGGGCCAATCGCTTGTGAAAGTTCCCGCACACCCCAGTAACACACGTACCCCGCTTGCACAGGGCAAATCGCGCGTGAAAGTAACTGCGCACCCCAGTAACACACATACCCCGCTTGCACAGGGCCAATTGTGTGTGAAAGTTTCCGCGCACCCTAGTAACACACGTACCCGCTCGCACAGGCCAATCACATGTGAAAGTACCCGCGCATCCCAGTAACACACGTACCCTGCATGCACAGGGCCAATCACGTATGAAAGTTCCTGCACACTCCAGTAACACATGTACCCTGCTCGCACAGGGCCAATCGTGTGTGAAAGTTCCAGTGCACCACAGTAACACACGTACCCCGCTCACACAGGGCCAATCGCATGTGAAAGTACCCGCGCACCCCATTAACACACGTACCCTGCTCGCACAGGGCCAATCATGTGTGAAAGTACCCGCGCACCCCAGTAATACAGTACCCCGATCGCACAGGGCTGATCACATGTGAAATTTCCGGTGCACCCAAGTAACACATGTACCCCGCTCGCACAGGGCCAATCGTGTGTGAATGTTCCCGCGCACCCCAGTAACACAAGTACCCCACTTGCACAGGGCCAATTGTGTGTGAAAGTTCCTGCGCACCCCAGTAACACACGTACTCCGCTCGCACAGGGCCAATCAAGTGTGAAAATACCCGCGCTCCCCAGTAACACACGTACCCCGCTCACACAGGGCCAATCGCGTGTGAAAATTCCCACGCACCCCAGTAACACATGTACTCCGCTCGCACAGGGCCAATCGCGTGTGAAAGTTCCCGCGCACCCCAGTAACACACATACCCTGCTCGCACAGGGCCAATCGCGTGTGAACGTTCCCGCGTACCCCAGTAACACACATACCCCGCTCGCACAGGGCCAATCGCGTGTGAAAGTAACCGTGCACCCCAGTAACACACGTACCCCGCTCGCACAGGGCTGACTGCGTGTGAAATTTCCCACGCACCCCAGTAACACATGTACCCCATTCGCACAGGGCCAATCACGTGTGAAAGTTCCAGCGCACCACAGTAACACACGTACCCCGCTCGCACAGGGCCAATCGCGTGTGAAAATGCCCACGCACCCAGTAACACATGTACTCCGCTCGCACAGGGTCAATCGCGTGTGAAAGTTCCCGCGCACCCCAGTAACATACATACCCCGCTCGCACAGGGCCAAACGCGTGTGAACGTTCCCGCGTACCACAGTAACACACATACCCTGCTCGCACAGAGCCAATCGCGTGTGAAAGTAACTGCGCACCCCAGTAACACACATACCCCGCTTGCACAGGGCCAATTGTGTGTGAAAGTTTCCGCGCACCCTAGTAACACACGTACCCGCTCGCACAGGCCAATCACATGTGAAAGTACCCGCGCATCCCAGTAACACACGTACCCTGCATGCACAGGGCCAATCACGTATGAAAGTTCCTGCACACTCCAGTAACACATGTACCCTGCTCGCACAGGGCCAATCGTGTGTGAAAGTTCCAGTGCACCACAGTAACACACGTACCCCGCTCACACAGGGCCAATCGCATGTGAAAGTACCCGCGCACCCCATTAACACACGTACCCTGCTCGCACAGGGCCAATCATGTGTGAAAGTACCCGCGCACCCCAGTAATACAGTACCCCGATCGCACAGGGCTGATCACATGTGAAATTTCCGGTGCACCCAAGTAACACATGTACCCCGCTCGCACAGGGCCAATCGTGTGTGAATGTTCCCGCGCACCCCAGTAACACAAGTACCCCGCTTGCACAGGGCCAATTGTGTGTGAAAGTTCCTGCGCACCCCAGTAACACACGTACTCCGCTCGCACACGGCCAATCAAGTGTGAAAATACCCGCGCTCCCCAGTAACACACGTACCCCGCTCACACAGGGCCAATCGCGTGTGAAAATTCCCACGCACCCCAGTAACACATGTACTCCGCTCGCACAGGGCCAATCGCGTGTGAAAGTTCCCGCGCACCCCAGTAACACACATACCCTGCTCGCACAGGGCCAATCGCGTGTGAACGTTCCCGCGTACCCCAGTAACACACATACCCCGCTCGCACAGGGCCAATCGCGTGTGAAAGTAACCGTGCACCCCAGTAACACACGTACCCCGCTCGCACAGGGCTGACTGCGTGTGAAATTTCCCACGCACCCCAGTAACACACGTACCCCACTCGCACAGGGCCAATCACGTGTGAAAGTTCCAGCGCACCACAGCAACACACGTATCCCGCTCGCACAGGGCCAATCGCGTGTGAAAATGCCCACGCACCCAGTAACACATGTACTCCGCTCGCACAGGGTCAATCGCGTGTGAAAGTTCCCGCGCACCCCAGTAACATACATACCCCGCTCGCACAGGGCCAAACGCGTGTGAACGTTCCCGCGTACCACAGTAACACACATACCCTGCTCGCACAGAGCCAATCGCGTGTGAAAGTAACCGCGCACCCCAGTAACACACGTACCCCGCTCGCACAGGGCTGACCGTGTGTGAAATTTCCCACGCACCCCAGTAACACAGGTACCCCACTCGCACAGGGCCAATTGCATGTAAAAGTTCCCGTGCACCCCAGTAACACACGTACCCCGCTCGCACATGGCCAATCACGTGTGAAAGTACCCGTGCACCCCAGTACCACACATACCCCGCTCGCACAGGGCCAATCGCGTGTGAATGTACCCGCGCACCCCAGTAACACATGTACACCACTCGCACAGGGCCAATCACGTGTGAAAGTTCCCGCGCACCCCAGTAACACACGTACCCCGCTCGCACAGGGCCAATCGCTTGTGAAAGTTCCCGCACACCCCAGTAACACACGTACCCCGCTTGCACAGGGCAAATCGCGTGTGAAAGTAACTGCGCACCCCAGTAACACACATACCCCGCTTGCACAGGGCCAATTGTGTGTGAAAGTTTCCGCGCACCCTAGTAACACACGTACCCCGCTCGCACAGGCCAATCACATGTGAAAGTACCCGCGCATCCCAGTAACAAACGTACCCTGCATGCACAGGGCCAATCACGTGTGAAAGTTCCTGCACACTCCAGTAACACATGTACCCTGCTCGCACAGGGCCAATCGTGTGTGAAAGTTCCAGTGCACCACAGTAACACACGTACCCCGCTCACACAGGGCCAATCGCATGTGAAAGTACCCGCGCACCCCAGTAATACAGTACCCCGCTCGCACAGGGCTGATCACATGTGAAATTTCCGGTGCACCCAAGTAACACATGTACCCCGCTCGCACAGGGCCAATCGTGTGTGAATGTTCCCGCGCACCCCAGTAACACAAGTACCCCGCTTGCACAGGGCCAATTGTGTGTGAAAGTTCCCGCGCACCCCAGTAACACACGTACTCTGCTCGCACAGGGCCAATTGTGTGTGAAAGTTCCTGCACACCCCAGTAACACACGTACTCCGCTCGCACAGGGCCAATCAAGTGTGAAAATACCCGCGCTCCCCAGTAACACACGTACCCCGCTCACACAGGGCCAATCGCGTGTGAAAATTCCCACGCACCCCAGTAACACATGTACTCCGCTCGCACAGGGCCAATCGCGTGTGAAAGTTCCCGCGCACCCCAGTAACACACATACCCTGCTCGCACAGGGCCAATCGCGTGTGAACGTTCCCGCGTACCCCAGTAACACACATAACCCGCTCGCACAGGGCCAATCGCGTGTGAAAGTAACCGTGCACCCCAGTAACACACGTACCCCGCTCGCACAGGGCTGACTGCGTGTGAAATTTCCCACGCACCCCAGTAACACACGTACCCCACTCGCACAGGGCCAATTGCATGTAAAAGTTCCCGCGCACCCCAGTAACACACGTACCCCGCTCGCACAGGGCCAATCACGTGTGAAAGTACCCATGCACCCCAGTAACACACATACCCCGCTCACACAGGGCCAGTCGTGTGTGAATGTACCTGCGCACCCCAGTAACACACGTACACCACTCGCACAGGGCCAATCGCGTGTGAAAGTTCCCGCGCACCCCAGTAACACACGTACCCCGCTCGCACAGGGCCAATCGCGTGTGAAAGTTCCCGCACACCCCAGTAACACACGTACCCCACTCGCACAGGGCCAATCGCGTGTGAAAGTACCCGCGCACCTCAGTAACACATGTACCCCACTCGCACAGGGCCAATCGCATGTGAAAGTTCCCACGCACCACAGTAACACACGTACCCCGCTCGCACAGGGCCAATCACGTGTGAAAGTACCCGCGCACCTCAGTAACACACGTACCCCGCTCGCACAGGGCTGATCCCGTGTGAAATTTCCCACGCACTCCAGTAACACACGTAACCCGCTCGCACAGGGACAATCGCGTGTGAAAGTTCCCACGCACCCCAGTAACACATGTACCCCACTCACACAGGGCCAATCGCGTGTGAAAGTTCCCGCGCACCCCAGTAACACATGTACCCTGCTCACACAGGGCTAATCGCATGTGAAATTTCCTGTGCACCCCAGTAACACACGTACCCCACTCGCACAGGGCCAATCACGTGTGAAAGTTCCCACGCACCCCAGTAACACACGTACCCCACTTGCACAGTGCCAATTGTGTGTGAAAGTTCCCGCGCACCCCAGTAACACACATACCCCGCACGCACAGGGCCAATCACGTGTGAAAGTTCCTGCACACTCCAGTAACACATGTACCCCGCTCCCACATGGCCAATTGCGTGTGAAAGTTCCAGCGCACCACAGTAACACACGTACCCCGCTCGCACAGGGCCAATCGCGTGTGAAAATTCCCACGCACCCAGTAACACATGAACTCCGCTCGCACAGGGTCAATCGCGTGTGAAAGTTCCCGCGCACCCCAGTAACACACATACCCCGCTCGCACAGGGCCAATCGCGTGTGAACGTTCCCGCATACCACAGTAACACACATACCCTGCTCGCACACAGCCAATCGCGTGTGAAAGTAACCGCGCACCCCAGTAACACACGTACCCCACTCGCACAGGGCTGACGTGTGTGAAATTTCCCACGCACCCCAGTAACACAGGTACCCCACTCGCACAGGGCCAATTGCATGTAAAAGTTCCCGTGCACCCCAGTAACACACGTATCCCGCTCGCACAGGGCCAATCACGTGTGAAAGTACCCGTGCACCCCAGTAACACACATACCCCGCTCGCACAGGGCCAATCGCGTGTGAATGTACCCGCGCACCCCAGTAACACACGTACACCACTCGCACAGGGCCAATCGCGTGTGAAAGTTCCCGCGCACCCCAGTAACACACGTACCCCGCTCGCACAGGGCCAATCGCTTGTGAAAGTTCCCGCACACCCCAGTAACACACGTACCCCGCTCGCACAGGGCAAATCGCGTGTGAAAGTATCTGCGCACCCCAGTAACACACATACCCAGCTTGCACAGGGCCAATTGTGTGTGAAAGTTCCCGCGCACCCTAGTAACACACGTACCCCGCTCGCACAGGTCAATCGCGTGTGAAAGTACCCGCGCATCCCAGTAACACACGTACCCTGCACGCACAGGGCCAATCACGTGTGAAAGTTCCTGCACACTCCAGTAACACATGTACCCCGCTCTCACAGGGCCAATCGTGTGTGAAAGTTCCAGCGCACCACAGTAACACACGTACCCCGCTCACACAGGGCCAATCGCGTGTGAAAGTACCCGCGCACCCCATTAACACACGTACCCTGCTCGCACAGGGCCAATCACGTGTGAAAGTACCCGCGCACCCCAGTAATACAGTACCCCGCTCGCACAGGGCTGATCACATGTGAAATTTCCGGTGCACCCAAGTAACACATGTACCCCGCTCGCACAGGGCCAATCGTGTGTGAATGTTCCCGCGCACCCCAGTAACACAAGTACCCCGCTTGCACAGGGCCAATTGTGTGTGAAAGTTCCTGCGCACCCCAGTAACACACGTACTCTGCTCGCACAGGGCCAATCAAGTGTGAAAATACCCGCGCTCCCCAGTAACACACGTACCCCGCTCACACAGGGCCAATCACGTGTGAAAGTACCCACGAACCCCAGTAACACACGTACCCCGCTCGCACAGGGCTGATCCCATGTGAAATTTCCCATGCACCCCAGTAACACACGTAACCCCCTCGCAACGGGCCAATCGCGTGTGAAAGTTCCCACGCATCCCAGTAACACATGTACCCCGCTCGCACAGGACCAATCGCGTGTGAAAGTTCCTGCGCACCCCAGTAACACACGTACCCCATTCGCACAGGACCAATCATGTGTGAAAGTACCTGCGCACCCCAGTAACACACGTACCCTGCTCACACAGGGCTGATCGCATGTGAAATTTCCTGCGCACCCCAGTAACACACGTACCCCACTCGCACAGGGCCCATCACGTGTGAAAGTACCCACGCACCCCAGTAACACACGTACCCCGCTTGCACAGGGCCAATTGTGTGTGAAAGTTCCCGCGCACCCCAGTAACACATGTAACCCACTCGCACAGGGCCAATCGCGTGTGAAAGTTCCCGCGCACCACAGTAACACACGTACCCCACTCGCACAGGGCTAATCACGTGTGAAAGTACCTGCGCACCCTAGTAACACACGTACCCCGCTCGCACAGGGCCAATCGCGTGTGAAAATTCCCACGCACCCCAGTAACACATGTACTCCGCTCGCACAGGGCCAATCGCGTGTGAAAGTTCCCGCGCACCCCAGTAACACACATACCCTGCTCGCACAGGGCCAATCGCGTGTGAACGTTCCCGCGTACCCCAGTAACACACATACCCCGCTCGCACAGGGCCAATCGCGTGTGAAAGCAACCGCGCACCCCAGTAACACACATACCCCGCTCGCACAGGGCTGACTGCGTGTGAAATTTCCCACGCACCCCAGTAACACACGTACCCCACTCGCTCAGGGCCAATTGCATGTAAAAGTTCCCGCGCACCCCAGTAACACACGTACCCCGCTCGCACAGGGCCAATCACGTGTGAAAGTACCCATGCACCCCAGTAACACACATACCCCGCTCGCACAGGGCCAATCGCGTGGGATACTCCCTGCGCCGGGGTGTACATGTATTCGGAGGGGTGTGCGGGGAGTTTTACTGGCATTTTCGTGGTTCGAGGCCTGTGCGCCATGTACTGGATTTGTGCGCTGTGCATGGCGCAACGTGAGGGGTTGGTGCGTAACTGGCGCTGCTGCAGGGTCGCTGCGTCACTCTGCACCACGGCTGGTTGTTGGATTTTAGTGCATGCGGCTGGCGCAGAAAGTCGCACACGCACACTGTGCGCCAGCTGCGTGCGCCACTTGTGCACTGAATTCTATGAATTACCCTGACAGTGGCCCTCATTACGACCCTGGCGGAAAGGGGAAAACGATGGCGGAAATGCAATACCGCCATCGAATAGCGCCCGGTGCGACTATGACCCGTCACCGCAAAGTACGAAGCCATTAGCGACACCGTAGTGAACGCCAACGCTAACTGCACTAAGCACGCGCGCGCGCGCCATGCCAAACCGCAAACACCACCATGGTGCAACGGTACGCCAATTCCGACCCTAGCGGACATGTACCTAACGCCATCAGGCATGGCGGAATGGACCATTCCGCCATGGCGAGAAGTACGGCATCGCGAATCAACCGTAAACGGCCCCACTGAGTGCCTGTACACCGCTCCCTGCCCACAAAGTACAACACCCTGTAGGTGCAATGAAGTCACAATGCAACCATTGAAATGTACAAAGCACCCATGCATGCCAACGAACAAAAGAAACACAAGAGGGGCCAATGGGAGCTGCAGGGCACAGATGGCACGAATACAGAAGCCATCCCAATGGACATGACCACAGTCCCCCCCCCCGAAACGCACGCAAACACAGGCACCTGTGACCAGCAACATTCCGAAAATCACATCATTCCACCAGTCCACCTGGCTGACCGCCATCTGTCACACAAAACCCAATCCCCCGCCCCTGAGCATGACAACATCCAAACTGTCATATAGGCAGCCCCCATCCCTGACCTCACGGGCTCAGTAGGCAAACGCGCCCAGCACAGTACCACGCAACTAAACCCCGAAGCAGGAACCCAATGCAGATCTCCTCACAATACATCGCCCCACATATAGGCACATGCCACATCACTTGCAAAGAAAAACGCTACACGGCCCAAATCAGAATAGAAATTTAATGCACAACAAAATCACCAAGCCCATACAGCCATCAGGCCATGAACTCCAAAACACATTTCACCATTGTGGGCTGCATCCGCAAGAAATGACCAGCCACTACTTGTGTGACGCCCTGTCCCATCATGGTACACAGAGCCACAATCACGTACGAAAAGGCAAAAAGGAAGCGCACACAACCGCAGGGCCGTCCCAATGGGGAGGCACTAGTCCAGCTGAAAGGCCGAAATGTTGCTCCGAGCCACCAGTACTGCGTAAGGGCATGTGGGCCACTGTCGATCGTCCCATAAGATCGTAATGCTGCTCCACCGATTAACACGAAGCAGCAGGTGTCGGGAGTAAAATCCATCTGCAGGAGTGGCATACAGATGGCAGTGGCAAAAGGGGAGGAGATACCTGTCAACCAAAAGAAAAGAACAAGAACAGAATGGCCATCAGAACTACATTCGAACAACTCACTTCAATGAGCACACGAAATCCACAGCCATATGCATGCCAGCCCACTCCAAAGGATCATCAACACCCCAAAGCCACTTGCGACTCATAACCATCTATACCTAGTTGTAAACACCATCACGAACGAGTGTACCTGTGCATGCGTCTGCCAAAACAGAATCCATCAGATGGGAATGTTAACGTGCATGGACACAAGTGTCTGAGGGCGCGTCGAGACAGGGAGGGCTCAACAAGGCCAGATAGACGATGGTCCCACTATGGCAGCCCTGCATCACATAGCGTAGGGGAGGCGGATAGATCCCTAGAAGCCCTGTACATGCCAAACTCTGCACCAAATCACCTGCCCATGCATCCATACATCATTCCCTCATCCCGGGATCAAAACGCCTGAATAATTACTCACATGACATTAGAAACGTCCATTGAGTCTGTGCGTAATGCAGCCTGCTACATCCACAGTGCCCCAGCCCGTAAATCCAGTGTTGTGAAGTAACATGTATTTGGGAATGGCCGGCCTCATCGCCCACGTAGCAATTGCGCATCCCAAACTATTCATATCAATCATTGCTCCCTCGCCATGGGCCCTGTCTCAAGGACATAGAACAATAGAACGTTATATTTGCAGTCAGACCTGTGGGCATCTCCTCGCCGCTAGCTGGAAACCGAAAGCGCCGCCCTTCGAATTCCTCATTTGCAACATCACGTCGAAAAGGCATCTCTGGCCGTTTGAAATCACTAATTATTCCATCGAGTGCGGCTGTGTGTGAAAATGGCAACTGCCTTCACCCACAAATGGGACGCCCCGCCCGTCGTTGCAACTCGGTACAGTGATGCATGAGGGCCCACCGTTACTCGAGTACTACGTTCCACTGACCCTTCACAAGTCCGTTCGCGACTGCACAGATAGTATGGGAAACAATGGGACCACAGCAGAATGAACATATCAACCAATCTTACACGCCCATCGGGTACAAATACATGATTGCAATAGCAAGATACCATTACCCGAATTGCAGCGTAGTGCGCGGGACGTGCTCGGCCAAAGGGGAGAGCCGTTTGCACAGGTGGAATCAATCACCACAGGTGGAGGCCATACAGCCTGAAAACACATAAATTGCACAGCCAGTCTCCTCCCACAACCACAGCGAAATGCTACCGGCAGGACTCGCGATGTTGGCCCTGGGGGACCTGATAGCACTGCAACTACTCCGACTCCAAGAAGAAGACGAACAACAACTACAACCAGCCGCACGGAGGAGACGCAGGAGGAGGAGGAGGCCAAGGCAGGGCCAGCAAGGCCCAGCAGCACAGCCACTACCACCACGCAGGCAGCCCGCAATCCCACGCCTCCGAGCACATCCGTTCAACCTCACTGATGAGCAGATCCACACCCTCTACCGTCTGGACCGGGACACCATAGCCGCCATTGTGGACATGACACAGACTGACCTAGTCAGCATGATAGATAGCCCAACCGCAATCCCACCCCTACTGAAGGTGGTGTCTGTACTCCACTTCCTGGCCACAGGCACCTACCAGCACACAGTCGGACAGTTGCATGGCATATCACAGCCACTGTTTTCACGGACACTATTCCAAGTGCTCGATGCCCTCCTGCAGCACGCAGACGACTACATCTCCCTACCACGCTCGGAGCAGGAAATTACGAACACAAAAGTGGGATTCCATGCACTTGCCGGCATACCGGGTTGCATTGGTGCCATCGACTGCACCCATGTTGAATTGGTCATCCCACATGCCATGGAGGCCCAGTACCGCAACCGAAAACAATTTCATTCCCTGAATGTACAAATGGTGTGTGACTCCAACAGGATCATTACGCATTGTTGTGCCCGATTCCCTGGATCAACCCATGATTCCATGGTCTGGAGGAACTCTACCATACCACGCTACATGGAGCGACACGCAGGGAACAGATCCTGGCTACTCGGTGAGTCTCATTGCATGCATGATGATGTGGGGTATGTGATTTGGCAATGTACTGGCAGGAAGGGGGGGGGGTGTGCGTACGTATCAATGGCATTCCACATCCTACGTTTATCGTCCACATACAGGTGATGCTGGATATCCACTGAAGAGATGGCTCCTCACACCAGTCCGGAACCCACGGGACCAGCATGAGGAGGACTACAACCATGCCCACTCACGTACCCGTGTAGTCATAGAACAGGCATTCGGCCTACTGAAGACTCGTTTCCGCTGCCTCAGCAGGTCTGGCGGGGCACTCCTGTACCGCCATGAGAAGGTTGCAAAGATGGTCATGGCATGTGTCATGCTCCACAACATGTGCGTACGTAGAAATGTGCCCATGCCCCCTGACGCTGAACTGCAAGCACCGGATGATGGTCATGATGAGGGTGGGGATGTGGCAGCACCTCAAGGAGTCTGCGAGGCACCGGAGGGCCGTGACATCCGTCAGCATCTCATTGATGTATGCTTCTAGCACTCACGCCTGGGGGCTGATACATGGACACGGGACTCGTGGCACTGCGTGTGTCTGGGACATGCACAATATGGACTGTACGCCTATGATGGCCTAGTACACAAAGATCAATGTCCACACATCTCATTGGGTGATCGTGCACTTTTTATGGCATATGTGATATCATGTGGAACACCCTATCGACCCGCCACCCAAGTGAGCCCAACACACCCCCTCCACCCTCCTACCTCCCACCCGAACACCAGTGTCCAAAGATGCTCATTGTCAGTGGCCTGTCGCTATTGCAAGCCCCCTCTGCGGGTATCAGGGGCACCCCTGCCTGTGGAGCGCAGGTTCCTCCCTGATCTACGTTGGGGGCTGCCCTGGACGGAACTTGCAACGGATGATGTGTCTGGCTGCTCACGTCCATGCATGTCCCTAAGGGTTTGCGAGAGCTCAGTGAGCACACGGCGCACTGCGGCAAGTTCGGCACATACGTCTTTGGACGTCGCATGCAGTTCCCCCCTCAGGCTCTCGGTGCTTCTCTCCATTTGGACTCTCAGGCTCTCGGTGCTACTCTCAATTTGTGCCCTTAGCGTCTCTGTACATCTCTCCATTTCTGCCCTAAGTGTCTCTGTTGATGTTTCTATGTCTGCCTTGGTGCCCCCACATTCATCGGCATGGTCCTTGAGGAGTGTGGCCATTTGCTGCTGTTGGACGATTAACTTGTCGAGGGACTGTTGCCTCTGCTGGGCCATGGCCATTTGCGGGGGTGTCACAGAGGGGCTGTTGTCCTCATGTTGCCTTGCCACAGGGCTTGGGGGGGATGGCCAGTCGTCGTCTTGTGGCTGCACCTGCGTGGTATCCTCATGTTGTACGGGATGGGACAGACAGGGGGATTGGGACAGGTCATGGATGGATCTGACCTCGACATCCCCGTCTTCTGTGTCCGAGCATGCTGCCATCAATGGGGTGTCACCTATGGTGCTGCTGCCACCAGAGGCAGTGCCTTCTGTGGCATCCATTGGGGGGACCTGTGGTGGTGGTGTTGTGGCCATGCTGGCTGCTGGGGTGCCTGTTGATGTTCCCTCCTCTGTGCTACCACCTGATTTGTGCTGCTGCCGTGTCTTGATGCGTGCAGCTGAGGTGGAGGGTCTCTGGCCGTTGGTCTTGGCCCTCTTTGCAGGTGTGCTGGTAGGGGTGTCCTGTGGCTCGTCGTTTGGATC
This sequence comes from Ambystoma mexicanum, assembly GCF_040938575.1. Lineage (NCBI taxonomy): Eukaryota > Metazoa > Chordata > Amphibia > Caudata > Ambystomatidae > Ambystoma > Ambystoma mexicanum. The sequence continues at coordinate 1,171,052,544 of NC_090922.1, forward strand.
GGACCCTGTGGTGGAGTAAAGGAGGGCGAGGGTTATTGATGGGTCTGTGGGAATTGGAATGGCATTGTATCACATGCTTTGGGGTGGTACCTGAGGGTGATTTGGGTCGGGGCCTTGGAGGTGCTTTGATTTGTGTGTGGAGTGAGGGTGCAGTTGTTTGGCAGCCTGCAGTTTGGGTGTGCCTGCTGCACGTGTAGTGCGTGTATTAGGGGTTTTTAATTATTTATGTATTTATTGTGGGTTTTAACGTGCGCTATCAGGCCGATGTGTGTGGACGTTATCCTGGACATGTGTTTCTGTTGCACTATGTGGACGCATGGTGCTTCACATGGATGGACTGTGTGGCTTGTTATATCTGGCCCACCTACCTGAATCTTCGGATGTCTGCACTCCTTTCTCCATCCCTCCGACTCCCTCAATGCTCTCCATTCCGATGGTGGAGGCACAGATTTCTTCCCAGGGGGTCAACTTGATGGGTGATTCAGGACCTCCCCCGGTGGCTGTGGCAATGTTGCGGTTGGCAGAGAGTATGCTGCGGACGCGTATCCGCAGGTCGTCCCATCGCTTGCGGCATTGCTGTGGGGTGCGGGGTGCGGTCCCCACCGCACTTACCCGCTGTGCCACCAGAGCCCATATGGCCTTCTTGTTTGCAAGTGCCGTCCTGGTCATTTGCGTGGAGAAGACCACGGCAGCATTCTCCTGGAGGGTCTCTGTTAGCACGGTGAGTTCCTCACGGGAGAAGTGGACCTGCCGCTTGCGGTCGCACGCTTTCTTCGCTGCTTTTCCCATTTTTCTTGGTTTCGCTAGGGTGGTTGACGGGGTGGGGTGTGTCTCAGGGTAGTGTTTTTAGTGGTTGTGTGGTTTTAGTGTATTTATAGGTGTACGCCGGGATGTTTCCCGTTCCGGGCCCGTGTTTTAACTTCCGTTTCCGTATATTTCCGGCCACCGTACTTTCCGGTAGGCGCACACTGCGGTGACCGCTAAGAGGGGTGGCGGTATTGCACCTGGGGCCCCGTACGGCGGCGGTGTGGGCCGTTTTGGGGTCTTTTCCGCCATCGCGGACTTTGCACTTCCGCCATGCCGTGGTGCTCGTGCCCGATGGGTCGGAATGGGCCGCACTTTGCTCCTTCGTGCAATGGCGGAAACGCTATTTACGCTGTGGCGCTCCGGTCAGTCGATTTCCGCAAGGGTCGTAATGAGGGCCAGTGTCTTTGAGGAACAGTAAGAATATAAAGGTAGTATTGTACTTACTTTTTTCTGGAATGAACAGGTTTCTTCAGATATGTTGTTTGTAGTTTAGACGCAGCTGATTTTCAGGAGAGTGGTCTTCACTGCAATTGTAAAAGGGAGAAGTTAGTAATTTTGTGTGTTTATAGCACTGATGTTAATGTAAACGTTCATTTTAATGTTTTTTGTGGTAGTATTCTTATTTGATATCTGAACATAGTATTTGCATGCATTTCATTTGACTATGTGCAGCCTTTATATGTTATTTACAGTATGTTAGTTCAACATGCTTCGCAAATGAGTAGAATTTTAAGGTCATGAAATTCACTTCTTTTTTTACAGCTGTGTTGTCGACAGCACAGAGGTTTGGAAGTGATAGTTAATTATAGTAGATGGGAAAAATTTGAATAATTTCATATTGTAACTAGACATGCGAACAATCGGGAGCACCTGAGAGGGAGATTTCACCACAGCAATCGGGAACACTTATTTTTCGTTTACGATTGCATTCAGCTTAGCATTATTTTAGGAGGGAGACAGTAAAAAATGGTGATATTTTTCAATGAATAAACGAGTCTTGCATGTAAATCGGGAGGGCTGGCATGTATGTATTGCCTATGCAGATTTAGTGCCATTACTCTGTTTATATGGAATCATGAGAGTTGTACATGTACTATGAATAAAATATGCATACCTGTACTTTGTAATCATGATGTGGATATGCATGGAGCTGTAAGTAGAAATCTTCGAGACTTGTACAGTAGTTTTTGTAGTCGGTGCTTCCCAATGATATGAGACTTGCATTCAGAGTGATCAACAGTACATTTGAAGTGCGGAACTCTGATGATGGAGTTAGATGTAGAGGTCTTGGATTTGATTGGTGGATGGTTGTCTGACTGCTTAGCTGTATCCAATGAGGGAATGGCACCGACAGTGATGTGGAAAGGGTCGAAGGGCTGGCTAAGAGTTACGTGCCGCGCGGACACTCCGGCTGTCCGCGAGTAGGGCATGCCACATACAGGGTTTTCTAGCAAATCGAGTATGGAAAGGGGACTGTAGGGATCAGCCAATCAGATACTGAGGTTGTTGATTTGTGTAGAAATAGAGTCTTTGGGCCTCATTACGACCCAGGCGGTAAGTTACCACCTGGGCCGTGACTTTACCACCATGGCGTAAACTATGTTTACGCCATGGTGGTTGGCGGACTTACCGCCCCATTCCGACCTTGGCGGGGCGGTAAGTCCCCAATCCCCATTTACCCTTCCCCATTCCCATTTTTGCCCCATAGGGCATAATGGGAGTGGGGAAGGCGTTAATTACGCCACCGTAAATTACGGTGGCGTAATTAACTCCATGGTCCCTTAGCGCCATGGATTTTAACACCCGCTAAAAGCAGGTGTTAAAAGCACCATGGCGCTAGGGGACCTCGTAATTGGCGGTAAGGGGTCGGCGCAGCTAACGCTGGCGTTAACCCCTTACCGCCAGGGTCGTAATGAGGCCCTTTGTAGTGAAGATGGCAGAGTTGGAGAAAGTCAGGGTGTTGTTGCTCGGAGATATGTTTGTCCATGGTTTACAGCAGTATTCTCAATGCAGGCATGTGGCAAACAATTTCGGTGTTAGAGGAGTGGAGGTGCTGTGGAGCGCTGTGACTGACTGTAATGTAGAGACAATTCTCCAAGTTTGTAGAGATATGCGTAGGATGAACAGTCCATATGTGGTAGTTTTGCACTATGGTGCTTTCCATTTGGGTTACATAAGTTCCACTACTTTGTTGGCAGATTTGGAACAGTTGGTTCAAGCAGTAATCAAAATCCTTCCAAATGCGAAAGTAATTTTTTCTGCATTACTACCTAGAGCAATGTGGGACAATAGTTCTGTTTTTTGTCCTCACCAAAACATTGCTAGCTGTGCAATCAATCGATGCATGCCTGCTTTCCTGCTAAGAGCTGGTATGTTTTTCTGTAACAACGAGAATATTGTTTTGAGTAATGCGGCTTATTTTGAAGCAGATGGTGTTTCTTTATCTTTTTTGGGAAATGCCATGTTCTTTTGGAATGTAAGGGTTGCTTTGGAACAGGTTATGTGAAGAATTTTGTTGTAAAATAAGAAGAAAACCCCCCGACCCCCACAAAAAAAACAAAATTACAGGTGTCTGTCAGGCATCTGCAAAAAAAACAAAAAAGGCTCTTTTCAGAGTCCACCTTAAAGGTGAAATGGAGAACACTATTTAAATGTACATTTGCTATGCTCAGATGTTCTACATGTTCGCGGACATGGCGGTAGTATGCGGACAGCGCGCATTACATACAGGAATTCTGGAGTGGAGAGGCATGCAAATGAGAATGAGTGGAGCTAGGGATTGGTCAGTAAAGTTTACTGGGTGTGTTGTGCACGGAGAGATTTAGTAAGGACGTCTTTTTCCTGAGAGAAGAGCAGATAGCTATGGCTGTGTGTTCTCGAAAACAGATTATCTGGATTTTGGGAGACTCATGGATACATTGGTTGGAGGTGCATGCAGAACATTGTGGTGTATCTGCAGATCATGGATTCCCTTATGTGAAAGTGTACTGGCATAGAGTGCGTGGAATGAAGTGGCTAGACTTGGTACCTCTCTGTGCTACTTTACAGACAGAGCGTCATCCTGACATAATTATAATTCAATGTGGAGGGAAAGTTTAGGACATGTGTCTGGAATTTCTTTGCAATTTGCAATGAAAGAAGGTCTTGAGAGGGTCATGAAGATGTTTCCAATTCCCCAAGTAATTTTTTCTCGTATTGCGCAAAGACAAATGTGGGTGTGTTCTTCTTCATTTGGTCCCCAAATGGAGAAAGCAAGGCGCAATGCCAATAAGGCTGTTTTTGCCTTTCTAAGAGATGTTGGCATGTCCTCTTTCCGCATTGATAATATTACGTTTCGTAGCACATTCATTTTTCGCAGAGATGGAGTCCATTTTACATATGCTGGCAATTAGATTTTTCTTCGAAAGGTACAAAATGCATTGCAACCTTTTTTGGAATTATAGTCACCTATTTTGCATTACATGTTGATGAATCCAAGTTTTTTAAACACACAAAACACCACCAAAAGGCTCTTTTCAGAACCACTACTTACACCCAGACAAAAGTGCATTGGTTTTGCTAGGGCAGCACCCCAAAATTTTGTCTGTCCTAGGACTGTCCGCGGACATTTAAAAACATGTGCAGGGGCCTACACCGTTTACTTGCTAGTTGTATTTTTAAACTGAGAAAGGCAGCTCTGAAAAGAGCCTTTTATTTATTTTAATTTTTTGTTTTATTTTTTTTAGATGTTTTATACATGACACACTAGGAGAGGAGGGTAAAGGAGCGTAAGGAAGGGACACCAACCACGGGGATAACAAAGGGCAGGTGGAATGAGGAAGATGTAGGGTGGGCATTATTTAGGTAGGTGGCAGGTCCCCTGGTGGTCCATGACTGTAGTCTCAAAAGCACTTCGAAGACTCTCCCCCCTGCAGAGTACTGCGTCGCAGTACATACACAATATTGTCACTATCGAAAGGTAAGGGTCAACAAGATTGCAAATGGCCTGTGAAGCAGCTGGAGGGATGCGCTCTCCCACAGAAGTGTCTCTTGTGGTGAGAGTATCAGAAACGGAGGATGCTGTGGAGGAACTCAACCTACTACGTTATTTACAAGGTACAACCTTGCAAATGTCTGCACCGTGGAACGAAGTTAGGTGTCCCTTCATGGATGTCGTACCAAAGCTGTACGAACCACGTCTCCCACGACTCAGCACCAATTGGCATTGGTTACAGGTGACCTTGTTCACACGTGCTTTCGGTACGTTACCATGAACGGTAAACAACCACCACACCGAAGACTCCCGCCGAGCGCTGGTAGTAGGGAGTTCCTCCATCTTATACCATTCATCCTCTTCATTCTCATTCTCTACATCCTCACGCATAGTCCCCTCTCCAGGCCCTTGGGGAGGTGGTGGTGGTGGTGGTTTTGGGGGTGGTGCTGAGGCTGATGTAGCAACAGCAGCCATGGATGCATTACAGTTGTTGAGGTAATCTCAGCTAGAGCACTAAAGGTAGCAAACGTCAATCTGCAATAGCCAAAAGTACAATGAAGATCAGCTCTGGGGTGTGGCTTTTTATAGGGGTGGAGGGGAGCGCCTCGAGAACATGTTGAACACTCAAAAGCGTTAAAATAAGTTACAAAAATATGTGGGAAGCCAGGGCCTTTGTCTGGGACATGTGAAATGGTGATTTTTTTACTGTAAAATAATTTGGATTGTCTGAATACGTTCTTTTAAAATGTTGGGCATCCAGACAGGGTCTGCAAATTATGACACACACCCAGCGTGGGTGCGGTCACATGATGACATCGTGAACACGTCCGCGAAGGGAACAGGTGTCCGCAGGACAGCAAATGTGCAGGAGCAGTCGTGCGCATGCGCACACGTGTTCTATGGACACTGTTCGGGTCCTGAAACTAATTAAAAGTGCGACACAAGTGAGAGGGACAGTTACGGACAGGCGCAATGTTCGCAGGACTTATGGGTATGGTGCGCATGTGCTTTGATGTTCTGCAGACTGTACAGTCAGGTATAGTGTCCTTAGCACACCTCCATTTTGTTTGACTATGGACATCTAGGACACCGCGCCTGTTCTACGGACAGTTCCATCTTGGTTGTGAACGGTATGGACAGGTATAGTGTCCTTAGGACACCCATATTTTGTAATTACGGACAGGCCGGACAGGCGCGCCGTCCACCAAAATTGTAATTGATTTAAAAAAAAAAATAAGCTATAAAGAATTTAATTACAAGAAACATAACTTTTTTATTTATTTACATATACACAAATTATTTAAGAGAGGGAAAGCAGAAAATGATACAAAATAGGAGAATTAGGAGTTAGGGAGATGATGGATGGGATGGGATGATGGGATGGAAATCTCATCAAAACCTTTATTTTGTTGTTCACGGTTTGGGGATAGTTCACTGGGACATGGAGAGGGGGCACAGGTACAGGTGGGACAATGGTACTTAATTTTTTCTTTGATGTGATCCCCCACTAACTGTTTTAAACTATTGAATTTTTCCTTAAGATTGTCTACTTTCTGTTCAATGCGTTCGAGAGTATTTTCCATTGTGTCTTTTGGAGTCACATTTTTCAATCTTTGTATGGTCTGTAAAAAATAAACATAAACCTCACTGCTAGGGGGTGGGGGTGCTGGGGGACATGTGTGGGACATGAGTGGGGGCCTGCTGGCAGGTGCCCCTGACTGCTGGGGGTGGGGGCACAGGGGGACATGAGTGGGGGCCTGCTGACAGGTGCCCCTCACTGCTGGGGGGTGGGGGTGCTGGGGGACATGAGTAGGGGCCTGGTGGCAGGTGCCCCTCACTGCTGGGGTGTGGGGGTGCTGGGGGACATGAGTGGGGGCCTGCTGGCAGGTGCTCCTCACTGCTGGGGGGTGGGGGGTGCTGGGGACATGAGTGGGACATTAGTGGGGGACTGCTGGCAGGTGCCCCTCACTGCTGGGGGGCGGGGGTGCTGGGGGACATGAGTGAGGGCCTGCTGGCAGGTGCCCTTCACAGCTGGGGGTTGGGGGTGCTGGGGGACATGAGTGGGGGCCTGCTGGCAGGTGTCCCTCACTGCTTGGGGGTGGGGGTGCATGGGGACATGAGTGGGGGCCTGCTGGCAGGTGCCCCTCACTACTGTGGGGTGGGGGCGCAGGGGGACATGTGTGGGACATGAGTGGGGGCCTGCTGGCAGGTGCCCCTGACTGCTGGGGGTGGGGGCACAGGGGGACATGAGTGGGGGCCTGCTGACAGGTGCCCCTCACTGCTGGGGGGTGGGGGTGCTGGGGGACATGAGTGGGGGCCTGCTGGCAGGTGCTCCTCACTGCAGGGGGGTGGGGGGTGCTGGGGACATGAGTGGGACATTAGTGGGGGCCTGCTGGCAGGTGCCCCTCACTGCTGGGGGGCGGGGGTGCTGGGGGACATGAGTGAGGGCCTGCTGGCAGGTGCCCTTCACAGCTGGGGGTTGGGGGTGCTGGGGGACATGAGTGGGGGCCTGCTGGCAGGTGTCCCTCACTGCTGGGGGGTGGGGGTGCATGGGGACATGAGTGGGGGCCTGCTGGCAGGTGCCCCTCACTACTGTGGGGTGGGGGCGCAGGGGGACATGTGTGGGACATGAGTGGGGGCCTGCTGGCAGGTGCCCCTAACTGCTGGGGGGCGGGGGTGCATGGGGACATGAGTGGGGGCCTGCTGGCAGGTTCTCATCACTACTGTGGGGTGGGGGCACAGGGGGACATGTGTGGGACATGAGTGGGGGCCTGCTGACAGGTGCCCCTAACTGCTGGGGGGTGGGGGCACAGGGGGACATGAGTGGGGGCCTGATGGTAGGTGCCCCTCAGTGCTGGGGGGTGGGGGTGCTGGGGACATGAGTGGGGGCCTGCTGGCAGGTGCTCCTCACTGCTGGGGGTGGGGGTGCTGGGGACATGAGTGGGACATGAGTGGGGGGCTGCTGGCAGATGCCCCTCACTGCTGGGGGGTGGGGGTGCTGGGGGACATGAGTGGGGGCCTGCTGGCAGGTGTCCCTCACTGCTGGGGGGCGGGGGTGCATGGGGACATGAGTGGGGGCCTGCTGGCAGGTTCTCCTCACTACTGTGGGGTGGGGGCGCAGGGGGACATGTGTGGGACATGTGTGGGGGCCTGCTGGCAGGTGCCCCTAACTGCTGGGGGGTGGGGGCGCAGGGGGACATGAGTGGGGGCCTGATGGTAGGTGCCCCTCAGTGCTGCGGGTGCTGGGGACATGAGTGGGGGCCTGCTGGCAGGTGCTCCTCACTGCTGGGGGTGGGGGTGCTGGGGACATGAGTGGGACATTAGTGGGGGCCTGCTGGCAGGTGCCCCTCACTGCTGGGGGGTGGGGGTACTAGGGGACATGAGTGAGGGCCTGCTGGCAGGTGCCCTTCACAGCTGGGGGTTGGGGGTGCTGGGGGACATGAGTGGGGGCCTGCTGGCAGGTGTCCCTCACTGCTGTGGGGTGGGGGTGCATGGGGACATGAGTGGGGGCCTGCTGGCAGGTGCCCCTCACTACTGTGGGGTGGGGGCGCAGGGGGACATGTGTGGGACATGAGTGGGGGCCTGCTGGCAGGTGCCCCTAACTGCTGGGGGGTGGGGGCACAGGGGGACATGAGTGGGGGCCTGATGGTAGGTGCCCCTCACTGCTGGGGGGTGGGGGTGCTGGGGACATGAGTGGGGGCCTGCTGGCAGGTACCCCTCACTGCTGGGGGGTGGGGGTGCTGGGGGACATTTGTGGGACATGAGTGGGGGCCTGCTGGCAGATGCCCCTCACTGCTGGGGGGTGGGGGTGCTGGGGGACATGAGTGGGGGCCTGATGGCAGGTGTCCCTCACTGCTGGGTGGGGGAGGTGCTGGGGGACATGAATGGGGACCTGCTGGCAGGTGCCCCTCACTGCTGGGGGTGGGGGTGCTGGGGGACATGTGTGGGGCATGAGTGGGGGCCTGCTGGCAGGTGCCCCTAACTGCTCGGGGGTGGGGGCGCAGGGTGACATGAGTGGGGGCCTGATGGTAGGTGCCCCTCAGTGCTGCAGGTGCTGGGGACATGAGTGGGGGCCTGCTGGCAGGTGCTCCTCACTGCTGGGGGTGGGGGTGCTGGGGACATGAGTGGGACATTAGTGGGGGCCTGCTGGCAGGTGCCCCTCACTGCTGGGGGGTGGGGGTACTAGGGGACATGAGTGAGGGCCTGCTGGCAGGTGCCCTTCACAGCTGGGGGTTGGGGGTGCTGGGGGACATGAGTGGGGGCCTGCTGGCAGGTGTCCCTCACTGCTGTGGGGTGGGGGTGCATGGGGACATGAGTGGGGGCCTGCTGGCAGGTGCCCCTCACTACTGTGGGGTGGGGGCGCAGGGGGACATGTGTGGGACATGAGTGGGGGCCTGCTGGCAGGTGCCCCTAACTGCTGGGGGGTGGGGGCACAGGGGGACATGAGTGGGGGCCTGATGGTAGGTGCCCCTCACTGCTGGGGGGTGGGGGTGCTGGGGACATGAGTGGGGGCCTGCTGGCAGGTACCCCTCACTGCTGGGGGGTGGGGGTGCTGGGGGACATTTGTGGGACATGAGTGGGGGCCTGCTGGCAGATGCCCCTCACTGCTGGGGGGTGGGGGTGCTGGGGACATGAGTGGGGGCCTGATGGCAGGTGTCCCTCACTGCTGGGTGGGGGAGGTGCTGGGGGACATGAATGGGGACCTGCTGGCAGGTGCCCCTCACTGCTGGGGGTGGGGGTGCTGGGGGACATGTGTGGGGCATGAGTGGGGGCCTGCTGGCAGGTGTCCCTGACTGATGGGGGGTGGGGGTGCAGGGGGACATGAGTTGGTGATCACTAGTGGAAGGTGACATGTGTGCTGGCTGGGGGGCATGGCCAGGGGTGCAGGGTAGTCCCCTGCGTTGTGGGTTGCCTGCAGGGGCTGTGGATGGGGTGGAGGGCACACCTCGGAAGACCCACACTGCCAATTCATGTATGGGACTCCCCGTGTACCCTACTAGATAAACATACCCGCTCTGACAGCGGAATCACGTGTAAAACTTCCTACGAACCCAAGTAATACACATACCCCACTCGCACAGGGCCCTTCGCGTGTGAAACTTCCCGCGAACCCCAGTAATACACGTACCCAACTTGCACAGGGCCCTTCGCGTGTGAAACTTCCCGCAAACCCCAGTAATACACGTACCCCACTCGCACAGGGCCCTTTGTGTGTGAAAATTCCTGCAAACCCCATTAATACACGTACCCCACTGGCACAGGGCTCTTTCGCGTGTAAAACTTCCCACGAACAGCAGTAATACACGTACTCCACTCGCACGTGAAACTTCCCGCGAACCCCAGTAATACACGTACCCCACTCACACAGGGCCCTTTCGCGTGTAAAACTTCCCACGTACCCTAGTAATACACGTACCCCACTCGCACAGGGCCCTTTCATGTGTAAAACTTCCCACGAACCCCAGTAATACATGTACCCCAGTCACACAGGGCCAATCGCGTGTGAAACTTCCCGCGCACCCCAGTAATACACGTACCCCACTCCCACCGGGCCAATCGCGTGTGAAACTTCCCGTGAACCCCAGTTATACACATACCCCACTCGCACAGGGCCCTTCGCGTGTGAAACTTCCCGTGAACCCCAGTAATACATGTACCCTACTCGCACAGGGCCCTTCGCGTGTGAAACTTCCCACGAACCCCAGTAATACACGTACCCCACTCGCACAGGGCCATTCGCGTGTGTAACTTCCCGTGAACCCCAGTAATACACGTACCCCACTCGCACAGGGCCAATCGCGTGTGAAACTTCCCATGTACCCCAGTAATACACGTACCCCACTTGCACAGGGCCAATCGCGTGTGAAACTTCCCGTGAACCCCAGTAATACACGTACCCCACTCGCACAGGGCCCTCCGCGTGTGAAACTTCCCGTGAACCCCAGTAATACACGTACCCTACTCGCACAGGGCCCTTCGCGTGTGAAACTTCCCGCGAACCCCAGTAATACATGTACCCCACTCGCACAGGGCCCTTCGCGTGTCAAACTTCCCGCGAACCCCAGTAATACACATACCCCACTCACACAGGGCCCTTTCGTGTGTAAAACTTCCCGCGAACCCCAGTAATACACGTACCCCACTTGCACAGGGCCACTCGCGTGTGAAACCTCCCGCGAACCCCAGTAATACACGTACCCCACTAGCACAGGGCCCTTTGCGTGTAAAACTTCCAGCGCACCCCAGTAATACACGTACCCCACTGCACAGGGCCAATCACATGTGAAACTTCCCGCGCACCCCAGTAATGTGCGTTCCCCTCTTGCCGTGTGCTGTGTGGCGGCCATGTATACTGGTACAGGGTTAGCGCAGCCCTTTGCGTTGGATTGGGGATTTTGATGGCTTTTCCCTGCGCTAGGGGCGTTCTTGGGGGCGTAACTGGTGCTGCTGCAGGGTCGCTGCGCCACTGTGCGCCACGGCTCGCTTTGGTAGCTAAAATCCATGAATACGCTGTACGTGGAAATAGATTTTCGCGCTCGTGGCTGGCGCAGACAATCGCACGCCCACACTGTGCGCCAGCGGCATGCGCCACTTGTGCGCTAAATTCTATGAATTACCCCCTCAATATTAACATGGACCTAGGTTTCAGAGATTTTACAATTAAATGGTTTGGATTGTGGGGAAAGCGTTGGTTCCAAGTTTTTCCAAAATTGTAAAGTCTAAGAAGTACAGAGCAGCCAGACATCATACTAATTAATTGGGAAGGCAATGATTTGGGTAATGTACGAAGTATGTCCCTTACTTGAATGATTAAACAAGGCATGAGAAAACGAATGGAACTATTTTCTCACATCATCTTCATCTTTTCCAATTTTAATGGTAAAATTGAGAAGCACTGAGAAATGTTAAAACCAATTATGGATTTCAAACAACAACATACAATTCTACATGGCCAATTTTTTTACAGAAATGATGGAGTATACCTAACCGATGAAGGAAATGCAGTGTTCCTTCATAGCATCAAAACAGTACTCCAAAAGTGCTAACATACTGCACTCAGTGTACCCCAAAACAGTCCTTTTATGGACTACTTATCACATATAAATACACAAATACATTAAAATAATAACCAAAAACATTTTTAATATAATACAGTAGAGCTTAAAAGATCAATTCAGTAAAACACTGCTTATGTAGTCATGTAAGATAGCTGAAGATACAGAAAGCAGAGAATAATGCATGACAGTAAACTAGGTACGGAAACATTTAATATGCACAAGCTATAATAGCATTAGTGACAATACACAGACTAAAACACAGTGTATGGGGCATTTAAAACTAGAGTAGGTGGGCTCCTATTTCTATAGATTTTTTAAAACTCTTTTCTTCTGCTTTTCTCCACACTCTCATATGTAAAAAAGTCTGAAAATAGACATCCAAAATATATAAGATTCCCAAATGCCATGGCCAGTGATTTTTCACCCACAACACCATTATACCTATAAAAATGACTTTTTAATAGAATTAAAACACTGACCAAAATGTAGAGCCGCGGGCACGGACATACTCTTACTCGCGGTTATATGTAGTCCTTCCCAGCCTTGAATATAGCCGTGAATATTGGCAATACTGCCAAAAGAAAAATGCTTTCCGACACCCCGGGCCCTCACCAAGTGCCCCCTCATGTATGCCAGCTCATCCCACTTCCCAGATGGCCTCCTCATCACCCCTGCCCTCTCCCTTTCTCCCCACAACACACGTTGGTACTGTGACACAATTTGCATTCAGATGTCAGCTATTCAAAGCTATAGCCGCAGCTACAGAAATCTTCATGTTGCAAACTCAGTCCCTAGACCCCCTCGATCTCCCAAATTGCACTTGGCTCCCTCTAGCATGATGTCATTTTCATGTTTTGTGACCTGCAAATAGCGTTTTCCTGCATTTCATTTACCCATATCCTGGGCTACAGCCGCAGATATCTCTTGCATCAAGAGAAAAACAAGATGTCGGTCGTTTCATTTCTAAAAAAAACCTGGTTTTGGGTAAATCCCCAAGAAATAGCTATCTATTTTTGAGAAGAGGGCACCCCCTTCTCCATCAAGTATTTAAATAACTACTGCACAGAATAACCCCAAACTACGCATGGATTGCGGGTCAACGCTTTGTGCCCAACTTGTTTGGGACCTGGTGCAAATCCATCCAGTGGTTTGGGGTGTGCGATTTGCCAAAAAATTACCTTGTTTGTCTGTGGGAAAAGAATGGAAAAAAATGCTTTGTGGGTGGGTTGATTATTTGGAGCTATGCACTATTGCGTGTCCTAATTGGTCAGTTTTGCGCACGCGTATTTCATCATACGGCTTGGGCGTAAATGCATCAATACACTGCAGCCTGCGATTGGGACATTCATTAGCATGACTAAGAGTCACGTGCAGGCACATAACTGCACCGTGTATTCTGATTGCCCGCCACACAAGGCTCAAAGATCTGTAGACGCGTCAATGAGGCACAATGTTTGATTGGGTGATTCCTCATGTGCGAATTTCATCATGTGGGGCAGGTATAGCCCGCGTTGATACACACAGCCTGTGATTAGTACATTGATTAACGTGGCCAGGGGAGTTGCTAGGTCTGGAAAAGACCCGGGGCTAAGCTGATGACAGAACTGTTGGGAATGGGGGCTAGCTAGTCTTTTGGCTGTAGCTCCTGAGATTCTATCCAGGGCTACAACCAAAAGATCAGGGCTATAGCCCCCTTAGTCCCCCCCTAGCAACGCCCCTGAACGTGGCTAAGAGGCATGTGCAGGCACTGAACTGCATTGCGCATTCTGTTTGGCTGCCACACAGTGTGCATAGAAACACAAACTCATCTACGTGGTACGATATCCGATTGGGCCATTCTACACATGCGTATGCATTTTTTGTCATACGGCACAGGCGTAAGCCGGGTTGGGGCACTGCAGTGGGCGATTGGTCCATTTGTTTAATCGAGTAGGAGTCATCTGCAGGTGTGAAACTGCTGCATGCATTCTGATTGGCTGTCACACGAGGCACAAAGACAAGTAGACGCTTTAAAGAGGTACGATGTCTGATTGAGCCATTCTGCACATGGGGATTTCATCATACAGTTGCAGCATTGAGAGACTGCAGCGTGCCATTGGTCCATTTGTTGACTTGGCTAAGACTCACGTGCTGGCACAGAGCTGTAGCGTGCATTTCGATTGGCTATGTTGCTTAACCACAGTTATACCCCTCTCTCAAGCACCTCTTTCTTGTTTACTGTCATTCCTTGTTGTCTCTTGGAGGTTGAACTTCTTTGTGAGCCTTCAGGAACTTGTCAAAAGCAGTATCTCACTTTATCCCTTCCTTTTTTACCTTTCTTCTTCCGATACCTTTGTCCTTTGTCTTTTTGTTTTTTATATTAAGTGACAGAGTCCTTTTTGTGTTGTTTATTTTTACAGGTTTTTTTTTCCTCCACAGTCCTGCATTTCAAAATGACTATAGTGATTAGGTGGTGTGGGTGTCTTCAGCTTTACCCCAGCTATGTGCACATAAAAACCTACCTGACAGTTGCCAATATTTTTGTGCACAGAATCAACACAGCAAAAAGGAGATCGAGGAGGTTATGTGTAATTTCTATGGTAATGTTTTGCAGAGAAGACCTTCTCACAAGCCATCACAAATCTTGGGCACATCAATGCACCAGGGGGGCATGAGACCCCAGCCTGAAATGGCTCACAGTGTCAGACTGGAGCTTAAAACTGTTTTGAGCACCAATGAAAAAGTGGCCCACAGTTGCGAATGGAAATTTATTTCTTTAGTGACAGACTGTTTGTTTGATTAATACCCAAGGGGTGTATTTTGTTAAAATGTAAGCAAATTGTGATATTTAAATAATATTTATTCTGCAACAATGGTCAAAACTACTAGCTTCATAGTAACTCATCAAACTGGCCCACACTGGCCAAAAAAGTGGCCCATTTTGACCCCAAAAAACTGCCCCAAACTAGCATTTTGCATTTCTGGTTTGGGCATTGCCCTATTGCCCTATAGGCTAGTCCGAGCCTGGCAGCTCATCCATAATGGGCGAGGGGGTGTCGACCCAGTGGCCCCCTCACCCGCTATGGAGGAGCCAAGGAGCCAGACAAGTGAAACAATGATCACTCCCTCAGCTGTTTTTTTAGCTGAGGGGAGTGCTCCTGGGCTGGCTGAACTGTCAAAGGGAAACAATATTTCCTTTTGACAGTTCAGTTATCCAGCCGCACAGTGAGTCATGTAAGGCTAGGGGTGTTTTGCTTTGCCTGCCTTGCATAGTACATTGGAAATGCTGGTTGGGGAACTGCATGTCTCTATGTGCGAGGGGGAGCTAGCACATATGGACAGAGCAGCCTGGAGCCCAGCGGTTCAGCTCACACGCGCAGGCCCTGTGTTATATGTATGAATCCTAGTGCTTTTCCCTTTCCAGTTTCTGCATCTTTTTCTTTCTTTATTCCCCCAAAACGTTCCTTTTCAGGACCAACTTTTCAGTTATTAAAATAGGCAATAAAAACACGTACTGTATATATGGATGAAATACCTTCAATTGATCCTTTCAATAAAGTGTGTGTAAAGAAAAAGACTGTATTACAGTATAGCTGTGGTTATATGTGAACTGTAGTCTTGTAAAGATTTATTTTAAGGTATATTGATTGTAGTCTTTGTACACAGTTACTGTAGCACTTTAATAACGTTCTATTCATCAACATTACTTATACATGTAAACATTTTAAAAAGTTAAGTAAATATGCAAAGTTTTTTAAGTACAGGTTTATTTGGGGGAATGTGGTTGCACAATTTCTGTTTATTTTACTTTCTACACATGATACATCATTTTCATTGGCCCAACTGTCTGTTATATTAATGTCAATTAGGTATGGAATAAAAATGAACTTGAAATTCAAGGAGCAAGAGTTAATTGCAGTGATGTTGCATGCATGTTAAGGTAATCAAAACATTGTATTAAAAAACTTTGAAATTCAAGGAACAAACTTTAGTTGCAGGGACGTTAAGGTGAGAACTTAATGCAACAAAACCACTGAAATTCTGCTAAAGCCACCTTAACTTTGCGTCCCCTGTTGCTCAGCCTATGACCACAAAGATCACATCACAGATGACAATGGTGTTGACATCACTAATTACATTACAACAGTAGTATCGGGAGAATAGCTCAGGGCCAATACGCTCATCTTTGAAGCAAAATGACGCAGAACAACACAAGTTCCATCCACGGGTCCGTGCTTAGAAACCTCTGGGTATTAAGCACGTTATAAATAACCCATTACAATTACAATTACCCAGCATTAAGCATGGCCTTGTGCCTTGGTCAGTGTGGATGGACAGATTTATTTTAACACATCAATGGGCAATAATCATGGCCTTCAGCCAAGTACACTAGCAAGTGCACTGCATATTTTAAAATTCTAACAGGCCACCAACCCTAGAGCTTGGCCTTCACCAATGGCTACTAGCCTTTGCCTTCAGCACAATAATGACCAGTAGTCACAACCTTTTATGTGCCCACTATGTATTCTAACATATGCATGAGCTGCTAGTCATGGCCTTTGACCATGCAAAGTTTTCACATCTTTTTTCAGTGTCCACTTTATATTTTAAAATACTAACATGCCAGAAGCGATGGCCTTTGGCAGTGCCCAATATGTATTATAGGACACCTACTATCCACTAGCTATGGCCTTCGAAATGATGCTTGGTAGCTTGTCCTCCCAAAAGAATACTATAACTGTTTCCCACTTCCAGGGGAGCCCAGGCACATGATGGTGAAATAATGTCGCTGTAGAAAGAGATGATACTGAAGTGAAACACGTTGAGTACTATATTTGTGTGGCCACCTAATGTGCCTGTGAAGCTTAGTGTTTTTTTCGGAATAGCTCATTGTGAGGTTCTAAATTGACATTGAACTGCTTAGAAACCTTTGCTACTTTGGCACTCAACCAACATGTTTCTCTTTTTTTGGATGCTGTCATTGGAGAACAGACAATCAGTACAAGATTTTGAAGGAAACACAATGGCATTTGTTACATTTATTGTCGTTTCTCTACTGTTCTCTTTGTTAAGAGAAATATAGTAACAACATTGGATCACTATGTTTCAAACATTTTCTTTTGGAAGATCATTTGATGCTGGAGATTGTGTTTAATACCCAATGTTGCTATTAAGAACCAACTACATATTATTGGGTTATAAGTAATTATAACATAGTGCTATTGTGATCTCAATTGTGGGTGGAGGCTTTTGATTTTTCCGCACACCTATTTGTTTAAAATTAACTGGACAGTAAATGTCCTCCACTGTGCAGCCCAATGAGGAACATAAGCACACTCTAACCATGGTAAGGGCTGCGCGACTCTGCATGGGGATACCAGTTTTGAAAAAATCCAGATTGTATTGAGCACCACTACATTTGTAGGCCTATTCCTCCCTCCCACCTCTATGGACAAAAGACCTGATACCACATATTGGGCACCCAGATTCCTCATTACCTTCCAGGCCCATTAAAGGCTCAGGCATGTGTTGTCATGTCTGCCTGTCTACTACCTTAGCACAAAATCCCTATGGTCTGTCTCGCTGCTTGTATCTGCATTATAGAGATGCAATGTCAGCGTTCCATTTGATTCCTCTTTTTCTTGTCATGGACTTGGTAGACACAGGAGGAAACATTCCCGATTACCTAGTAGGTTCACCTGTATACGTTTGAATTCGGAATTCACATTAAACCCTCGGAGCCTTTGTTCGTCCAGGAGAACGCGTTCCTTCAGAGAACGCTATGGGTTGCCCTGGAAACGCTGGCACCCAATGCATGCACGTAGGCGTTCAAGTCTACGGCAGTGCATTGTGTGTGCAGTCAGATGATCTGTATATTAACCCTGCCCCCACTGCACAGCGCTGCTTCTGAATTTGTAATTGCTAAGCTTCGTATATTGTTACCTTGTTATCCTGATCTATGATCCCCTGGTCTGTTCTTTGACTTCCCTTGCCCCGTCCCTTGTCATTGCTTAATTGGTATCTGTTGTTGACTCGGAACGTCTACAGACTGCATTCGCCTCAACCTTTCACATCTTACCTGCCTGTTGCCAAACCAGAACGTTTATTGGACTGCATTCACCTCATCCTTCCACGTCTTACCTGCCTGCTGCCAAACCGGAATGTTTATTGACTGTATTCACCTCATCCTTCTATGTTTACCTGCCTGCTGCCAAACCGGAACGTTTATTGGACTGCATTCACCTCATCCTTCCACGTCTTACCTGCCTGCTGCCAAACCGGAACGTTACTGGATCACCTCTCTTCAATTGGCTGCACTTAGTTAGTCTTTGGTGATCCCGGAACACTGTGTGGACTCCTAATCTCCAAACCATCGTCACGTCTTCCTTCTTTTATTGGTCCAAAGACTCTAAAGAACTTAAAGGACATTCGCGCAACGGCGCAAGGATCAAAGACTTGTTTAGGCGTTTTACCTGCCTGCTGCCAAACCCGAATGTTTTTTGACTGCATTCACCTCATCCTTCCACATCTTACCTGTCTGCTGCCAAACCGGAACGTTACTGGATCGTCTCTCTTCAATTGGCTGCACTTTGTTAGTCTTTGGTGATCCCGGAACACTGTGTGGACTCCTAATCTCCAAACCATCGTCACGTCTTCCTTCATTTTTTGGTCCAAAGACTCTAAAGAACATTCGCGCAACAGCGCAAGGATCAAAGATTGTTTAGGCGTCCTCGTGCCGGCGGGAATAGGAAACAAGACTTTGTGTTCGCAGGACTAGCACTTCAGTACAGCAATCTCCTCTTCAGAATTCTTCCAGAACAATCACTGGTAAGCACACTACTGCCTGGTTCTTCCTTTTCTTACTATCTTGTACTAAAAGTAATAGCTACCTCTTTTGTTACAGGATACTCCCCCATCTAGCTTGGAATTTATCAGTCCCAGCCACCATTCTTGCTTGTGAGTATCTGCTCATAATCATGCCTAGTTATTTCGTTGTATTGAGTCATATTGTAATACTTGGTTACTTTCTCTTGCAGCCAGCTGTCTGGGTACCAGGGTGTACCAAATATTTCAGGCAATACTCACCTCAATCTGTCTTTTTGTACCCTTGAGGGGTATATTGTCAGAAGGACTCAATTGCCTCACGAAGTGTCAAGCCACCACTGCTGGATTTAGTCCTTGGGCCCTAATATGCAATGACTTTTAAGACTAACAGAGCTCTTAAGGAAATGAGATATGTTCTTTCAGTAATGACACTAGGTAATATCAGGTAAGATGTGGACCTTCAAGGATTGCCTGTATTAATTCTCCAGATGTTGTACTCCATGTGAAACTTAAAAACTCCATATAGATCGCAGAGTAGGTACAGACTAAGTACCAGGCAGCAATAAGGTGATGAGCAAGAAGTATGTTGATGAACTTTAAAACCCATCTGTTGACAGAGATTACCCTCCAGCAGGAAACTAGTACAGATGATATCAGCCTGGTGAATAATTGTGCCCTGTTCTACTCTGAGAACACTCAAGCCCATTCACTCCCTTATCTACAAGTTGATGTAACCATATCCTGTGCCACACAGCTGTGTTGGGCTTTACACCGATAATATCACCATCTTGCAC
This sequence comes from Ambystoma mexicanum, assembly GCF_040938575.1. Taxonomy (NCBI): domain Eukaryota; kingdom Metazoa; phylum Chordata; class Amphibia; order Caudata; family Ambystomatidae; genus Ambystoma; species Ambystoma mexicanum. The sequence continues at coordinate 1,171,071,980 of NC_090922.1, forward strand.
TCTTTATATGTCATAGATCCAGAAGAAATACCTGTTGAGAGAAGAATTACAACTAACCTTGCATAATCATATCAATTACAGTCCACAATAAGCCCAAATACATAACATGAGTGGTAATACTGGGCCCTGCCTATTGCTTACTTGGTGCTGCATCAGATATTATTTCCTTCAGAATGATGTTCATTTATAATATTGTCATTTATACTTCCTTCTTTCTGAATGCTTCTTTTATGTTTGGTTACCTCTAATTGCTGTTACATTTATGATTTCACTCTCATTACTATTCCCATTTTTAATCCCTACAGTCATTAGTTTCATAATAGAATATGAAAGCAGAAGAGAGAAAAACAACCAAAAAATCCCTATAAACAGCTGTTTCATTCTATTGTCTTTTGTTAGTTGAGACTCTAAAATCTGTGTCGACTTCTCCGTTTTTGTTCGCCCAAACAGCCACACTCCCCTGAAATAACATTTCCTAGTCTCTACTCTGCTCAACTTTGGTTGTTGATGTTGGTTCTAGTGTCTGCTTCACATTGGAAATCTGTTGCTGTGCTGGTATATTTTCTGACGTTTGATAGGTGTACCTACACCTTACGATTCTTCAACTTCACTGCACTGTTTGTTGACAGAATGACTTCATGAGGACAAGTCCACTTGGGCTGGTTCCATTTGCAATTGTGCTGTCATGTGTAAACCCGATCCCCTGGCAGTAGCTATGCGGGATGAGTTGTTTCTGTGTTGCTTGGGTTTGCTGGGACCTTGTGATGTCTCTTGGTTGTTACCTGATGAGACAACACTTTTGCGTATGTGACTATGATAGGTGGTTTCCCTTCTTCTCCCTCTCCTCCCTCTGACTCCTTATCTACCTCACTGTACAGCTTCCAGAGCTCTTATATGATCTGTCTTTTTTTCAGCATTTTACCTTTGTTTGTTGTTAACCAATGTATGAACATGTGCTCAATAATGCCATTATCGTGGGTGCCTTCTGCTGGCAATGATGTGAACATTTTCCCTTTGGTCCCTTCTGCCCATTCTAAATTGCATTTAATTACATCATCCTTGTACGTCAGGAGTTCCACATACATGTGTTCAACTGGTGTGCACACTTAATCATGATGATGTCACAGTGATGCTCTGAACAACAACTTGAAAAGCACAATAAAACAAACACCACTAAAAAAAAAAAAGAAATCTCCCGAGGTAAAACCCTATGGCGCACACCTCAATTACCAAAAAACACATAAACACAAATTAAGTTCACTGTGTGTCTCTGCACAACATCAAAATATTCAATAAAACCTCTCCCAGTGTGTTCTTCTCAGCCAGGCTCTATGCCCACTTTCTGCAATCACACCAAACTACGCTCACCTCTGATGAAATACTACCTTTTAGGTCTATATTTTATACAACATAGTCAACAATTCAACACTTATAAGTACCATTTTGTATTTTTCCTCCTCTCGTTCCCTTACCTGTGGAATGGATGGACACAGTCCTCGCTAGTGTGGCACTTCCCACTCTTATTTAAGCATTGCTGTCCTCCCTTTGAGGGATGTTGCTCTCCTATATCCGCAATTCTATACTACTGTGACATAGTTTTCACAGCTTCCCTTCATGGGGTCTGCTCATAGTTGCAACATCTGATTAAGTCATTCTTCCTTGCTCTGTGCCTGAGAAATAATGTCCCCTCATAATCCTGACCATTGACAGTGTGACTTTACACGATGTGCAATTCTTCTAACCTTGTCAGCGTGTACGTCGTTTATGAGCTGATGCTGAATGCATTTTAACTGTGTGGAATAATCAATGACATTCTGAGGCCTACTAAAATGTAAATGGTTATGAACTACCTTTATTTTGAGGCATTATTTCTGCATCTGCCACCACATGCTATATCTATTTAATGCTCCCTCTATTGCTAAGAATACTCCCTATCTCTTGGTGCTTACTGTCATGCAGATGTGTGTGTTTGTGCTGCATTGCTTCTAAATGTGTATTTACTGACTAGATGTGACTGCCATCTTTTTACACATGTGAACTCTAAGTGCATATGTGTGTGTCTTGCTATCTACTGTTTTCCTCTCGTCAAAGGGATATGGAGGGTATGACAGCGTGAAAGGCCTTGGGCATTTAGTGTGGTTTCAGACTCATGTTTTATGGGTTTTCATGACTTTTATTTCATCTCAAGTGTGGGATGTATGACGTTCATCCCAACAGGATAGTCGCAAGCACACACCCAGGAGTAATCTACAGGTAATTGAAACACATGTTTCTACTCTTTTCCTTTCCTCACTCCCCCTTACTCTGGAATGCTGTTCCTCCACGTGTACAACCTACTCCCATGCTTTTTAAATCCAACCTCTTAGCTCTCTTCCTTTCTGAAGAACCATTTGGATAGGATTCTATGCCACCACAACTCCCTGTTCTCTGGGCCCCTACCTCTTTATGACAACCCCACAGCACTTATTCCTCACCCCTTTATCCCAAAACTTAGCACTTCTTCCACTCTCCTGTTCCTATATCATATTCTACTGTCCTTGTCCTTGGTTTATGTTTCTAACTCCGGTCTTATATCCGCTCACCCATCATGAAGGACAGTGGTCCACCGCTCTGTAAATCAATGTTAACAAGTTTTGTAAGCATTTTTGTGCCAACAATGCAGTTTTCCTTGACATTTTCATGAAATGAATAAAACATTGTGTGCATTCACCTTTCCTACCATATCAACCCATAACATTAGTCACATCATGCAAAGCCACTTTCTAAAATATTCCTTAAAGCTGCCTATTAAATCAATCACATGTGTCACTGTGAAACATGCAGCCAATGTACAGTTCATGATTTTTCCCAAAGACGTATTTATGATATGACATGATATGGTATGGCATTTGTAACATGCCTATACACAAATGTTTCAAGGCGCGACGAGGCAGGTAAAGGGGAATAAAGGGAAGACAGACATTGATCCTAATAGGCCAGGTGTCATTCAGATCGCGCAAGTGCATGGGTGGAGGGAAGGGAAAAGTGCAAGGGGAAAGGAGGGCAGGTGCAGTATAGGGTAAGTTGAGCAACAAATAAATACTAGGGCCAGCTGGTGGCAAGTGCAAGGTAAGTGCAGACAAGTACTGGGAAGGGGGGCTGAAGGGATACATAGACAGTCCCGCAGTGCAGGGGTTGCCAGGGTGTTACGCTCACCTGGCTCCCACAGGGGCGTCGATCGGACCCGGACATCTGCGACCTCCTCCAACGTGAAGCGTAGTGCAGAGATGACAGACTGGACTGGACCGCCTACTTTCGTCTGCTTGACCCTTAGAAGTATTCACCTGCAAGTGGAGAAAGGGATTTAGCCACCCGTGGATTTTAGTAATGGCACCCCACTGTTCTCCCAACTAATCACCACCGATATTCACTTTCAGTAAGCTCACCTTATGTTTGTAAATGATGAGCTCTCCAACTTGCGTGAAATGAAGGGGCGCGTAGATATCAGTTTTTCACTGGTTTGAGGGCATTGGAAGAGTTCCGGGTGAATATTGACTCCGAGGTTCCAGTCGAGAACCCGTAAGTATAAAGTTCAAAGAGTTCAATATGTCCGATGTTCACTCTTGTACATTCCTTTCTTGTGTTGCAGCTGGGTCCAAGGGAAGATTGTCTTGTGGCAGCTGATGGTGTTCAGGTAAGAGTCTGTATTACCCAACACTGTCCGGCAAAAGATGCGTGTGTTTAAATTGCTGGTTTCTCTCTCCTTACAGATGCAGCGTAAAAAGTTGCGGTTTGTTACAGAATAATGCCTCCGGTTGTTAATCAGGTAAGACTATGGTGGAGAGGTTGTATTTGTTGGCTCTCTCGGATCACCTTACGTTTCTTTTGTCCCCTAGATGAATATTGACTCCGAGGTTCCAGTCGAGAACCCGTAAGTATAAAGTTCAAAGAGTTCAATATGTCCGATGTTCACTCTTGTACATTCCTTTCTTGTGTTGCAGCTGGGTCCAAGGGAAGATTGTCTTGTGGCAGCTGATGGTGTTCAGGTAAGAGTCTGTATTACCCAACACTGTCCGGCAAAAGATGCGTGTGTTTAAATTGCTGGTTTCTCTCTCCTTACAGATGCAGCGTAAAAAGTTGCGGTTTGTTACAGAATAATGCCTCCGGTTGTTAATCAGGTAAGACTATGGTGGAGAGGTTGTATTTGTTGGCTCTCTCGGATCACCTTACGTTTCTTTTGTCCCCTAGATGGTGGAATTCGGTGGAGAAAATGATAGAGGCTGCGCCGGACCGAAAAATGCTGTGAGGACTGGTGAGTATGGCGCTGTGTTGCAGCTGACGATGTGACGCGTGTAGAATAATGTCTTTTTCAGTTCAAAGACGTGATGATCCGGAATTCAGGTAAGGATTGAAATGATATCTGTTTTCTAACCTTTCCTTCTTCTTTCTTCTATTGCTAGGAGCTCTGGATTCGATACGGGCCTGGCTGAAGACTGGATGCTGTCTGCAGGCACGGTGAGCGTCACGCTACTGGATGCAGAATAACGTGAAGCATGTGCTGCTGTTCGGGCGTGGTTTAAATAGCCCCCAAAGTACTTCCAGGTAAGAAGTCCCTAGAACCACACCCGAGTAAAAAATAGTCCCTGTAGTAAAATAGTCCCATCCAGGCCTCACGTTGGCTTGGATTCATTTGCAGCATGGTCTGCATGAGGTGAGTAAAGTCTATGAACCTGGCGCCTATGGCACCAGGACTGATTTCTATTATGAGCCTTGTGCCTAAGGCCCCAGGACTGAACCCAGACAGCCCCCAGCCGGGGCTGCTGGGCTTTTATTAAATATCTGGATGCCTGCTCCCGGGGCTGATGGGCTTGATCCGGATGCCCGGGGGAAGGCAACATGACATAGGGAGGCAGTGCAAGTGGAGAGTGGCTGGGCCAAGGACCAAGATCGGTGAGAGTGGCCCAGTTGCAGATTCAGTGCTGTTTCAGTCAAAAATTTAGCAGGGGAGAGGGGGCGAGAAAGCAGAAGCAAAGAGGAAGGTTTTGAGGTGCTTCCAGAACCAGAGATGGTTCTCGTCAAGTTTCAGGGAGGCAGGAAGGCTGTTCCAGAGGGAGGCCCCTGCCGCGGAGAGAGATCTACCCCCAACTCGTTGTTAGGGAGAATTCTCTGTTTAGGCTGAATTTCCTAACCTAGTGAGTCCCCCAGCAGCTTTGCTGGATTTCTGGAGTTTGTTCTTTCATCCTGCCAAGAGTGAGACTCTTTTTCTCCCACTCTAGGACATGATTTGTGGTATTTCTTTGAATGTTAATGTGTTCTATGGGCTATGGGGTCTTTTACTCCATAGGGTCTCATGTGTTTTGCTATGTGTGTTACACAGCACCCTCCGTGCCGTAACAGTGGGGTGTCCTAGGTGACCCCCACCATCGACTCCATACCCTGGGACTGACTACTGTCTCCCAGGGCATGTAAAGTCACCATTGGCTTTACTAGACCTAAATTTACTAACAGAACCAGTACAAACAATCCTATTGTGGACGTACTGGTAGGGGTAATTCAATTACCCCTGGGTCTGTTGTTCGAGGGGGCACGGTCCCGTCCCCCCTCGTCGAGTTTTGGCTGGTGGCAGTGGATACTACTTTTTATATTCGACCGCAAATATATCCCTATGGCATTTTCCCATTGTTCGAGGCTAATACTTTTTCTATGTAGTCTCGGTCTATTAAATTAAAATGAATTCACCGGTTGGTATTCTCTGCCAGAACTCGTTTTTTAAATGGCGTATGTGTTCGCCTCTGTAACTCCAAATCAAAGGTTGAGCCCTTTGTTCCACTTCCACTGACCATGGCCCTGGACTGCACCACTTGCACCAGTGGTACTACCCCCACCAGGCCCCATGTGTGGCTCAGTTGCGGGCTCCTCCTCCTCTGTGGAGACCACCAACCTGGATGTCTCCACACCGTCTTCCGCCATTGCAAGCCCCTCTGGGGGCTCACCCGGCCCTTCCGCCACAGCCGTAGTGGCAGACGCGGCACCAGCCCCCTCGCTCCCGGATGATGGCAAGTCCTGGGAGGGTGGATGGGCCTTGCGTCACCGCCCGTTGGAGGCATCCCCGCCGCTTGGCTCCACAGCGCCGTCTCCGCGCTCTTCTTCACTTGACACTGTGTAGAGGGAGACATAGAAAACAAGCATCAGGGTACAGTACAATATTCCCCTAGACAGGAAGCAATAACACATGAGTGGCAGTGTCAAACGTCACTTCCATCCCGTCCCTCCACAACACATGGGTGAATGCACGCAACACACATGCAGAAACAGGCACGGCGCCTGCAATCAACATCAGCATCCATGTACAAAGGCCTCTATTAACCAAAATTTTGCCTTCAACCTCACATGCATCATGGCTCACACTGATCCCATGCACACACATCACCGGAGGGTCATGCATCATGGCTTGTACACCACAGACACAGTGGATAGAATCAGTGCATACAACATTGACCGCATTTCATGAGTGTACACATCATCACGGACATGTGTCATGCATCCATGGCATTTCAAAGTCACACACACACTTCTCAGACATACACACATGTGTACCATACATGTACATGACAGCAGCACCCATCCCTCACGCCCCCTCCATGAACAAGAACAGAGACTGGCATGCTTTCATGTGTGCATTTGGCATATAGCTCCCCATGTTGCATTGTAACACATGCACCAACCATGTGGTTCACACATTACTGGTCTCACATGCATGACCATGATGTCCCTGCACACACACATCCATACATGGCCTATGTCACACATACAGGCAAGTATCAGACTACCAATACACTGCAACATGCCATGTCTCACACACCAATGCTTGGCCACTTACCGCTCAACTCCAGACGGGTCTTCCTCCGAAGGATCTGGGCATGGAACGCTGGGCATACGCGTTCCAGGACCCTCATCTGGATGTCACTCATCCTGACCCGGCCCCCCTCTGCGAGGCACCGGGCATGTAGAGGGTCCTGGACCTGATGTCCTCCCAGCACTTCTTGATGTGCTTGATGTCGGGGGTTGCCACCCCCTCTGCGTTGGTGGCAACCACTACGTCGTCCCAGATCCTCTCCCGTCCTTCCTTGTTGGCGCAGGATGTTCCGAAGAGGGCATGAAAATGCCCCAGGACATGCTCCACCAGGACACCAACTTCCTTCACACTGAAGCTGGTGGCCCTCTCTGGCTGGGGATCGCAGTGGTCTCAGATGGTGTTTGTCCAGACATGGTGACCCCCGAGGCAGGCGTGGGTGGTCAACTGGGTCCTAGGGCTGGGCTGTGGAGCGATGGTATCCCAGTCGGGAGTCTTCTGTTCCTGCAGGGGTGGTGTCAGGAATAAGGGCTGGTGCCGCCGGGGAGTAACTAAGTTTGCTTATTAAAGCATTGGTAAAGAGAACTACATTTCCCAGCATTCCGGGGAGGACCTGTAGTTCAGCGCAAGTTGCCACGCGTTGCCAGCTGCAAGTAATGAAAGGCAGCATAAAGCCAACACCCTCGCGCCCGCAGATGTGGCTTATTTTGTGTTCCTGGATGGGTGCGGTCGGAGCGAGACGTGAGCGAAGCTATCCTTGCCGCCCATAAGACTTTGGAGCAAGACGAAGCGGGCGGACTGGCTGGCAGTTGCTACGGCATTTTCTTCAGACTCCGAGTGGTCCCGTGGGGCCGCTCGGAGCTCAGATAAGTAACGGGCACATTACGCTGGTAAATACTGGGGAGCAGGATGAATGCGGGCGGGCTGGCTGACAGTGATTACGGCATTTTCTTCAGACTCCGAGTGGTCCCGTGGGGCCGCTCGGAGCTCAGATAAGTACTGGGCACATTACGAGTTTACAGCAAAGTGTGTGTTTTCAGTGAATCCTTGTTAAGGACTTCGATGCTTAAATACTCGTGTGTTTAAAGGCACACAGAAGAGTGCGGACAATATTTATGGTTGCTAAATCAGCAACATACAGTACAGGACATTCAGGGTTAGGGGCTGTTTGGGCACAACAGTGATCTGGTGTCCTTTTCTGGGCATGTACATTATGGCTATATGTGTTCAGTGTTGCTTCAGCTTGCCCAACGGGCCATGTGTCATGTATTTCATGTATGGAATCTAATTCCATTGTTTGTGTTCATCTATGCTTGCTATATGTTTATCTTGTTACATGTTCACACGTATTAAGGTGTGTTTATACGAATTAGAGGTAGGTTGGAGGCAAGATTAATAGCGCATACCCTATGTGTTTGGTTGAGTAAAAGAACTAGATAAGGAGGTTTTTTCCCTGTGCTTCCCCTTTCCTATCCACCTTAGGGGTTCCCTAACCCTCTATCTGGTGTTCCTACATCCCTACCCTATCCACAACCTCTTCCTAACTCCTCTTCCCCCCATTGGCTGCCACGTGGTGTCCTGTGTATATTATCAGGCGCCTGTGCCAACCACGGGTGCAGGGTCGAATTCATTCGGCTTCTGTGGTTCGGGGGAGAGTGTCGATTCCTCTCCTCCATTATTGTTTGCATTCTGACAGGTGGACACAGCAACTGGAACCCTGACTGACGTGCAGGCACCAAATAGCAGGGTACGTGGGCAGCAGGCAGGCAGCAGCAGATGGCAGGTGGGAGCGTTCTCGGGGTTCTGGGGGCAGTAACTTGGCCTTCTGGGCAGGAGCGTGGTCTTCCGTGTGTTGTTGCATGGCCAGCTTGATACAGAGTGATTTGGCACGTGAAAATCTTGCACGTCTGCGTGCAATTCGAGGAATGGGAGTTTCCCTCGTGACGTGGGTATATTGGTTTTGGGCGTGTGAAAAAACTGCACATCCGCATGTGAATGTGTGTAATCCAAGGAAAGAGCCTACGCGTCTGTGACGTGACGCGCAAGGGCGTTTCCCTCAACACAGGTGCATGTTCATAGTACACGTGCAAAAACTGCACGTCCGAGTGTCAGCTCGTGTAATTGCACGAAAGGGCCTTAGCGCGTACACGCATAAGTGACATTGCACGTGTGGGCCAGTTTAAAAGGTACGCGTTGGACGTCATTTCCTTGTACGTGCTTTTCATGGAAAGCGAGTGGGTGAATTCTGTACTTCTTGTCGGTTCACACGCGATTACTTCACAGCGTTTCAAGTTCGTACTCCCTGTTACATCTGACAGCGTTCAATTTTTTTGTTGGGCCTGTTTCCTCAAACAGCGTTCACTTCTTCTTTTGTCCTGTCTCCTCAGACAGCGTTCAATTCTTCTTTTGGCGGGGGTGTTGCCAACGCGCACACATGCGTCTTTTTCACATTCTTTTTCTAGGCAGAGGGTGAGTCGCGCATGTATTTACCAACTGTGCTTGCCCCGTTTGTCGCGTACCCCTTCACAGGTCATTGCAGGCTGTGTGTATTACGCGTATGCTTAATTTTGTGTTTCTGGGTGCCACAGCATAGTGCGGGTTCATTTTTCCACGCACGTGGTCTACGAGGGGTTGCGTGCACGTTATTTTTTGTTTTCGGGGTGCCTGTGTGTTGCGTGACTCGTCATCTTCCCCCAGAGGTCACAGACAGCCTTGCTAGAGCAGTAGGGTACAAATTCCATCTAGTACCCTACCCCTTTCACCCCCAATTACCCAGGACAATCGTTTACTGCTACTCCCATACGCACAAGAACATCAGTGCCATGGTTGGGAGGCGACCAAGCGGTAAGGGAGGCACAGGTGTCCGACCTCCAAAATGTGAGCATGGTGGGCACGGTAGGTAACATGGCCAGGATTTGCAGGGTGCCCCTAGACCCCCATGTGTGGAGGAGCATCAGGGACACCTATGCCCCCCCCATGGTTGTGGGAAATGCAGCTGACACCATCCCCGCTCAGCCATTGTTGTTGGACCAGCCCATTGTGGCACCTGAACCGGCACAGGATGACTCCCAGGCTGGCTTCCAGGTCAGCAAGTCTAAGCCACGCGTGGATCGGGGGCAGCTATGTCATCTGCTGCCCTAAGTAGGCAGGGTGGGGAGGCTGCAGGGGCAGCTGCAGCTCGATCCACCCCAGCTCTGAGTCTCCCAGCCAGGACAGTGTCGGTCCCGGTCCATTATACCGACGTTGCCCCTGCCAACATCACCCTGGAGCCAAAGCCTGCACCAAGACCTATGGTCATTGTGCATTCGCAGACTCCTAGTACCAAGTCCACCGGCGCTTCTGCCCCTACTGACCAGAGCGGCGTAAGCCACTCAGGATCCGCACCACCTTTGAAAAAGAGGAAGAAGGGTGCTCTGGCACTACAGGCTGAGACCCCAGACACGGCTACACACTCCGGCACGTCAAAGAGCCCTAGCTTTAATGACGCCGAACTTGATGCAATCGTGGCCTATGTGTCGGCACATAGCCGCAAAATGGTGGTGACTGCAGGGTGCAAGACCACAACTGGTAAACGTAAGGCACACTGGCAGACCATCACGGACATCATTAGTGCCCTTCGATTTGTGAGGCACACAGCTGATTATTGCTACAAGCGGTGGAATGACCTGAAACGCAGAGCAAAGAACAAGCTGGCCTCAAATTATAATTCTACTCTGGTGAAGGGTGGTGGGTCTCCACAAGAGGACAACCAACTCACTGAACATGAGTCTGTTGCTGGAACCTTCGTCACAGAGGAACAGATCCAAGGCGTGGGAGACCTACCAGATTACGGCGCATTGTCCAGTGAGTGCCCATGCATGTGTGTGTAATCCATGTGTATGTTGTGTGGGTGACGGGTTCTGATTGAGTGCCAGGTGAGGGTGTATGCACCTGAGTGGTATGGGTCACCCATGTGCTTCCTCCAAAACATTCACTGGTCTTGGATTTGGGTATGACAGTATCCCTTCTGCCCACAGTAGCCATTTAGTGCCTCATTGCTGCAGTTGCCCTTGAACTGTCATCTTGCAACAACATTGTTCAGAATTTTTCAATGTTCATTCAGGCTGATTTTTTCAATTCTCCCACTTTTACAACACATTTTTCAGCCCTATTGTCAGATATGTGACATGATTCTGTCATTGATTACACCCCACATTGACCCACATTTGTTACCTTGTTATGTGAATGATTGGACCATTCAGGCTGATTGAGTATTGGCCGGCTCACATTGATTTTTGGCACCTGTTTGTATGTGGTACATGATAGTTGTTTCCTGTCAAGTTTAAGTGGCCAACCATTCATGTGTACATCTGCCTGCAATCACTGGATGTGTTGCAGTGAGTTGCACTTGCATATTTTGTCACACTATGTAGCATTTTTCATCTCATCATCTCCATCTCACATGGATGGCTGACAGTACTCATTCACTGACATATGGCTGTACTTGTGGAATGTACCATGGCTATGCTACATGCCATCTGTGTGATGGCATGTGTCATGTATGTGTATTGGACATGCCACTCACAGGCTAATGTGTGATGCCAGTGCTACCCAGCATGCAGCAAATGTCTTGCTTTTCCATCTTGGTGTCATCAGTGTGTGCTTTTTGCCTCCTCTTCCAACTCATTGACAGTGCGTGCATGCCAGAGTTATAGTCTTATGGGACATGTGTAATTCATCTACTGGATCTTTGCCTTGTCAGGCCTATGTGTGTGCTATGGTGCTCATGACTGTTTCCATTTGTTGTCTTTCATGTTTTGCAGGTGATGACGCACTTGATGCTGTTGAGGTGGAGGAGATGGTGCAGACCCAGGAGGAATCTCAGGCACAACCGGGCACCAGTGGGGGACGTGGTGTGGTGGTGGGTGAAAACCCTTTGTTACTGAAGACAATACTGTCCGGGGTGTCTCTGGGTGCACCACCCCAGACCTCTATTCAGGTGCTGAATCGGATGATGAGACTTATGTGCCGTCACAGGTGAGTGTTTCTGGCAGGGATTATGTTCTGTCCAACCCACCTGCACCAGGGGTAGAACCCTCTATGGGGATGTCAGTGTTGGTTACTCCGCCTTTGGCAGTTACGGATGCAGGGTCAGACTCCACAACATCTGATACTGTCCCTGGGCCAGCAGATCAGAGGGGGAATGCAGTTCTGCAGCCTCAGGCAGTGCCAGCACAGCAAGGTGCAGATCGCTTGCCCCAAACAGGTGTGGTGCCCGCTGAAGCGGGGGCCGTATGCCACCAGGCAATACTGTTTGGGAGAACTCCATGTACGGTATGGCAACCCAACAGGCAGCATCAGTTGAAATGATGGCTCAGGCAATTGAGAGGGTGGTCACTTCCATTATCCCCCCTGAAAGGCAGATGGAGCAACAACAGCAGGCAACTCCATTTTCCAATCACACAGGGAAGACATGTTGCCGTCCAATAGGGACCGACGTGCAGCACTGGAGACTCTGCAGGAAGCCATTTATATAGAGTCACAGGGCCACAGGGTAGCCCTGAGGGTAGAACTCCATAACCTCAGGGAGACTCTTGTTGAACTTGAGGCTTCCACAAATTTGAGAACAGAACAGCAGCTGGAGCGGCTCACACGTTCACTCTCAGCTGAGCTGCAGGCAACTCGGGAGGAGATCCGGGCATCACGGGAGGCCATGCGTGCAGAAATGCAGGCAACCCGTCAGGTGCTGCATGGGGTTCTCTGTACTATCATCCTCCATAACGAGACCTTCCACACCCGCATGCTTGCTGCCATGGAGGACCATGCCAAGGCTCTGCGTGGGCTGCGTCTCATAGCACCACCACCTCCTGATGGAGCAGCAGAGGGTGACGAGAGCGACAGCAGCACTTCTCCCACAGTAGCGTAGCCGTGCAGGCCATGAGCCCATGGAGGTGGTTTTTTTTTCGCAACATCCACACAGGTGGGTGTTGGTGTGCACCCTGTCCTCGGACCTCCTGGGTGGCCTCCCCTCTCACCCCCACATGGCCATTTTATTTTTTCAGTGTGTTGCCTTGTGTGGTTCCCGTGGGCATCCACTGTGTATTCCGGCTGGGCACATGCAGGCTTGTACTGTGTTTGGGCTAGATGCTTGGGTTCCTGACACACACACCCCTCCTGCTTCCCGTTTCATGGGCTCACAAAGGGTGTGACCAAGTGACAGTGACTTACACAGTGATATTAGGCTCCCATGAGCTGTGTGGGCAGTCTGTAGTCATAACTGTGTGGACATCCCTAGTGGGGTTTGTTTTCGTATTGAACACTGCATGGTGTATTGATATGCGCTTCTGCATCCATGTCTTCCTCCTTATTCGCAGGTACCATCTTCATGTCTTCACAAGGCCGTCTCCTTTGCAGATGCAGTTCATGTTGTATGCAGTACATTGACACATTTGCCTGACAGCAACACTCTGGAGTTGGAAGGGATCGATGTGCTGGCTTATTGAGGTTGTATGACTTACATTACTTTTGAGTTTGTACTGTCATATTTTGGCAATGTTTCATGCTGTGTTGCTGTATTGTGTTGCTGGTAAGTATGTGGTTATGTGTGCTGTTTGTTATTGATTACTGGGAGCATATTGTCTGTGGCCTGTTTCCATTTGGGACAGTGCACTTTGTGACACTTGTGTCATGTGTTGTGCATTCCTTTGTTTGCTTTCACATTGCATGACATGCCATGGTGTGTTGGGTGGCGGACATGGGGAGGGGTTGGGTGACATTGCACTATTTTCATGTTGTATTTTGCAAGGGGGTAGTCATTCATGCAGCATAAATGTGTGTCTTTTTGTTACACAGCATTGCTTGTCTTTTGGGTAGGTAGGGATGCACACTATGTAACACTTCCAGGTGACCAATCCCGGGCTGGTATGGTTGTGACAGTTGACTGTCCCTTATGTCATCATCATTGATTGTCAGCTGGTATATGCCAGGGCTGTGTGCACTCCACAGGGGTGTGATTTTAGGTGAAGTAATTAGCCACCAGCTGCGTACGGGATGCCTCACCACATGCCCTTTCCCCTCCTATGCGCAGCGGCCGTGCTTGTGGTTGGGGATGTGGTGGCACCACCATGTCCACCGGCAGGCCCCGGCGTGTTGCAACGTTGTGCAGGACACATGCTGCCACTATGGTCCTGCACACTACTGGGGACGCGTATAGTAGCTGCCCACCAGAGCGGTCAAGGGACCGAATGTGGGCTCCATTATGCCCCGGGTTGCAATATGGGCTATGTTGTAGCTTGCCTCGGGTGGTGTGGTGGGGTTCCAAATTGGCGTCATCATGTGGGTGCTCAGAGGGTAGGCACTGCCCCTGGGGAGGTGATGATGGGTATCATTAGTGGGGTTGTGACATTGCTCAGTATCTGACATGCATTAATGTGCAGAGGCATTTATATTCACCAAGCAGCCATGTATCACCATGCCGCCCAGCTTCTAGGTCCCGGTTTAGGGTTGACATTCTGTAAATGAAACTGTCATGGGTGGACCCTGGATAGTTGGCATCACATACTACCTGCACGTTGATGGAATGCAGTTTCTGTAGATGTGCTCAGTTGCCCTGGGAGGACGTAGAGCCACAAGGGTGCAGTCAATGGCACCTAGCACTTTGGGGAAGTGTTCCACCCCGTAAAAATCCTGGACGACAGCCTGCCTTTCCGCAGGTGTTCTGAGCAGGTATATGTGCCTGCGGACTGATGGGCATGCAGTCATGATGGCCAACACCTGGTGCAGGCAGCGTGACTGCGTGGCCTGTGACACCCCCCCACTATGGCACTTGTCCGCTGAAATGAACCAGTGGCCAAGAAGTGCAGTACATTGAGCACCTTTTCCAAGGGGCTCAGTGCTTGGGAGCACAGGGTGGGTGATGTGAGGTAATCCTCCCACTCACTCACCAGGTCGAGTATTATGTGAGGTGGAAACCTGTACCTCCCGTACACCTGGTCATCAGGCATCCCAAAAAGGCTGGTTCTGGGTGTAAAAATTCTGGCCCTGACTATCCTCCTCCTCCTCCTGCGGTATCCCACGAGCACTGCTGCAAGGAACGGTATATTCATCTTAGCGTCTGAGCTTCTTGTTTGTTGTTTGCGCGTACTTTTATGCTGCGCGGGTCCACGTACGCCTGCTTCCTGCTGGCGTACGTGTTTCCGGATTAGCGTGTCTTTTTGGCGCACACGTTAGCCACATTCAATTTCATTAATATGTGTTGTAGGCGCGCGTGTGGGCGTTCCACGCATTTGCCTCCTGTATTTCCCCCGTGACACCCACATTTTCACGTGTTGTTCCCCATTCTGCGTGTTACGCCCCGTGTTACGCCTACTTTTGTTGTGTGCGCTGCGCTATGTGCGCTTTCGCCGTGCGCGTAGCGCATGCTGTTTGAAGATGTGTGCGCCAGCCTGCGCCACGCAGGATTTTAGCGCACATCCATGGATTTACACGTGCACAGACTTCCATGAATTGCTGTGCGCGGGTTTTGCTGGGATTTTCGCACTTGTGCTGCGATTCGCACGCTTTCGCATGCTTGCACAGACATTTTCAGGCACATTAATTCCATTAATCGGCCTGTAAATCTCTTTTTACCAATCGCATTAATGATAATTAAAGGCAAAGGGACTCACAAATCAGACCTGGACTTAAAAAGATCATGCTATCCACACCAGGGCAGCCATTTGCTGTTTGCAAGGAGATAGTAGTTAATACTTATCTTAAGTAAGCACCAAGTAATCCATGTCATCCTACTGATGCTCCAATAGTCCGGCAAATACATCTATAGAAGAGGTGGTTTGGGCAGATAACTTGTCACTGATGTATATGATTGAGTAATATTTAACCCTTCCAAAAGAATCAATATTATTTGAAGGTGGGCATCATTGTACACGGTTTAACTACCGTTCCCTGAGTTTTTCTATCCTTATTGCGGTAAGATTTTAATAGCTCTTCCAATGCTACGGATTCACATTGTTATTGTTCGCGTCTCCTCTTCTTTGTGGATATTTGAACTGGCCCAGGCACATTTAGTCTTTAAAGCATCTTAAAATATTATTTGTGCTTCCTACATTCAATATCATACTGCCGATGTTTAATAGTGTTTATTGGCCCCATATGTTCCTATGGAAGTGTTTCTGTGTGCTCATAGTAATACAATTTGAGACAACTTTACCCAGTTCGTTATTTTCACTCCAACAAGTTACAAATTCGGCTGCAACAATTCTTCAGATTTGATCAAAATCTGGTTTTAAAGAACTCCATTTTAAATTCTTTGTATTTATTCCCAAAGTTACTCAATGACAATAGATTTCTTTCCGCAACCTTGATCCGTTTATTCCCCGCCGATATTTTACAATCAGAGGGAAATCATGACGCTTACTCCTAACTCCTGCGTTTGACTTTTTCATTCAATCTTCTCCTACTACCTTAATATAATTAATCGTCAAGGCTCCCTCTTCATGAGCCTGGAGAGTCCATCTCAGACACTATAAGCCATTCTTTTTAAATGTCAAAAGCGCAAGGAATTCTAAATTCACTTGGGGATACATCATTTTAATTGTCAACATACATTCCACTTGATCTTCTTTGTTATCTCTGAGGCCACGAATAAAGGCATTATTGAAACAAAAATTGTAATCCTATGCTATTAATGTGTTGTAGGGCTCTTTTCAATGGGTGCTATACACTATTGTAAATTCTGTTATCATCTTAGAAAGAGCGCTGAATGATCGTTGATGCTCAGAGGCTTTTGGACTGTGTTTATGATATATATATACATATTTTTATTTGTTTAGTTGATAAAATCAACCTTTCAAATTACGAAACAGTTAATAATATGCAATACAAAAGGCTCTTTAAAATGATCTTTCAACAAGCAGATTAATACCCTATAAAACACAAAAAAGAACCAATTCAGAGAAATACTGAATAGACAAATACAAAACAAAAACAAAAATTCACAGGCAAGTTTCTTTGTGAATACATAATACATATAAGATGCTAGTGACTAGCCTCAAGGAGATACTACAAGACTCACCACAGACATAACTCTCAGAGCTTCAAGGTCAATTTTAAGTGTCAAAATGAATTGCAATACCAATTTTCAGGAAATATGGCATCCAAAAACTGTACAATGGATATCTTAATAGTTAAGGAAGATGACGAAAAAATACATTGCCACATGTTCTTTTTATGTACACATTTTGTTTCTCAAAAAAGTTTTTAAAATAAAGCTTGCGAATGGACATCAATTGGAAACAATAGACTAGACAATGTTCCAATGTTTCTTTTTGATCAGGGATTTTACAAAATCGACACTGATTTTCAACTTTCGGAAATTGGTTTTCTACGTGCTAAGACATCCAAGGTCGGCCACAGATTCAGGCGAAAACGAAGAAGCTTCTGTCGAATTTTCGGAGAAGGAAATTTGACCAAGTAATCAGCCGTTACTCTATATGGCTTATGACCAACCAATTTTTGATCAAAATCTTGATAGGCTTTACAATTCAATGGGTGCTATACACTATTGTAAATTCTGTTATCATCTTAGAAAGAGCGCTGAATGATTGTTGATGCTAAGAGGCTTTTGGACTGTGTTTATAATATATGACAAATTGCCTTTGAGCATCAGTTAAGCATAAATGTACAGAATGTTGTTCGTAGATTAATCAATACATCGTTCTAAGCACTGACTAGTAGAGAGAGATACCCAAATTAATAGGCCACCAGAATCGTGTCCATGATTGTTTTTCTTAGTTGTTTGATGTTTAGCAGCAAACGCATGCATATTTTGCAATTCAAATCACCATGTCTCCTTTAGAAGACCTATGCCATGGCCCTTAAACATGTTTAATTTGCAGTTTATTATTCTACCAAGCGATCTTTCAACTTAGTATCCTTTGGAGTGCAGTGTATCCTTAATACATCTCCATCCAGTACCCGCTGGATTCAGTGCTTACAATAAAGTTAGTTGCTGCCAATTGTCAATCATTATCTTCAAGTGAAGTCAGCTAAGTACTCCAAATCTGCTCGGGATTAGGATCAGGTAAATATCAAGATTATCATAGATGATTTGGTTTTCAGGTTTCATGCCTCTGGCAGAGGAACAAATCTCTTTTCTCTTAATCATATATATATATATATATATATATATATATTCAGTGAAAAAACATTGTTAAAGGGACTTTATGGTTAAGTTGTGCTACTAAAAACCTATGAAATTCAGTGAAAGAAACTTTGTTAAAGGGACGTTATGGTTAAGTTGCGCTACTAAAAACCTATGAAATTCTGTTAAAGGGGCGTTATGGTTCGAAGTAAAACCGAAAAACTCTTGAAATTCGCCAGTTATGGTAAGCTAAGCAACCATAACTCGCACCACCACCGTACACTGCTAAGACTTACACCCAGGACATCATAGATGACATCACAAACGTCATTGATGATATCACTGATGACATCACATGTCTGGCTCCCCCTTTTTTCCTTTACTGACATATCTAGGCCACATGGTTTTCTTCAGTAACAGTCAGGAATTAAAAGTGGAAAAGGTAGTATATTTGTAGACTTATCCTTCAAGTATGTTCTTACAATAATTCCCTTAGGGTCCAGTCATATCATATGAAACATATACATAGGGGAAGACACAAGCTTGAAAGACAGCAATCCTTTCTGTGCATTAAAATAATCAGTAGAGTTGTCAGCACTTTCTGATAGTTCTGTTGTTTTTTATTACTGTACTTTCCCTGTATATGTTCCTATATTTATATCTTGTATTCACACTACTTTCCTTAGAGTCCAAGCACATCATGTGATATATATATATATATATATATATATATATATATATATATATATATATATATATATATATATATATATATATATATATATATATATATATATACACATAGGGTAAGTAGCAGGTTTGAAACAGAGCAATAATTTCTCTGCATAAAGGTTATCAGTTAGGTTATGAACACTGTTTGCTACTACTGCTGTTTCTTTTTACTTCAATTTCCTTGTATATACTCATATTTGTATGTGGTGTTGTCTCTTTGTGTTTTGTCTATAATAATGCAATTATGTAGTAAGTGGGTTTTATTATCTACTTATCAAATGTTTCACAGTATGCAAAAGTCTAATAAGAAAACAGTTATCATTTCACTATTCAACATGGCAAGTTTATGAAAATTGCACCTCCATCATGTATGCTGCACACAATGCCTATGTTTCTACATGAGCACCTTATTATACTGGATGGACGAATTAGCATTTGATATTTATTCCAATGATCCATGACACTTTTTTTATTAACATTACAATAAGAAACCCTTATACAGACTTTTCATGAAAGATAAATGCGCATGTGATGTCATCAGTGATGTCATCAATGACATTTGTGATGTCATCTTTGATGTCCCGGGTGTTAGTCTTAGCAGTGTACAGTGGTGGCGCCAGTTATGGTTGCTTAGCTTACCATAACTGGCGAATTTCAAGGGTTTTTCGGTTTTACTTGGAACCATAACGTCCCTTTAACAAAGTTGTTTCACTGAATTTCATAGGTTTTTAGTAGCACAACTTAACCATATTGTCCCTTTAACAAAGTTTTTTCACTGAATTTCATAGGTTTTAGTAGCGCAACTTAACCATAATGTCCGTTTAACAACGTTTTTTCACTGAATTTCATAGGTTTTTAGTAGCAAAGCTTAACAATAGTAACTTTGACTTTATGTACATGTAATATGGAACATACTGAACCACTACATTTTTGATGTCCGCGGACATATTCGGAGAACAGTACCACTACCTAAAAAGTCTGGGAGGGGGGTATTTTTAATTGTTATATTACAACATGATAACATTTAACAAATTCACAAAGTAGTACACATACATATTATATGTAGTAATACATAAGAAATGTAACCCATATATGTGCCGCACTAACCATTCATTTAAATACAATATATTCTAAAATGGAATATACCAAGAGAAGATAAATAGGCTTCCGACATAATTACCTCACAGACACTCCACAACTAAGACCAAGACCAGACTCAGAACATATCTTACCTGAAATAGTAAGTGTACATCATTTTACTCATATCTTTATAAACTTTCTGTATTAGATAAATATTATATATATTTTTTTTTTCTCAGAGAAATGTCTAGTACTCTGGATTGGCTAGAGGAGCACTTCCCACATGACGAAATGTCAGAAAATAGTGAAGCTAATGGTACACACTTTACAATATAAACCATTTAATTGTTATTATTTTATATATATTTAACATATATATTTCTTTTTGTACAGAGCATACCAAAATAGAAAATATGTCTGAAGAAACTGTTATGGAAAACATGCTTGACAGCTTAAAAGAAAAAATAGATTTATTATTGAGCAATTTTAATAATTTGAAAACTTTTGTTGAGGATCATTTTAAAATAAAAACCTCATACCATTGTCCCACATGTACTTGTCCCCCCTCACCATATCCCAGTCAATTATCCCCAAACCCTCTCCATAATCCAAAACGTTTTGATGAGACTTCCATCCCTTCTTCACCTGATACCAATCATGTTGAAACCCCTAATTCTCCTCTTTTTCTGTCTCTTTCTGCCTCACCTTCTCTGTCATAAATTATTAATATATGTGAAATAAAGTTACATTTTTATATTGTGTTGTAATTACTTCCCATTTTTTATTTTTTAAAAACAATGTAGATGTCCGCGGACAGCACGGTTGTTCTGAAATGTTCGTAAATAAACGAAAATGGAGGTGTCCTGAAGAACACTATACCTGTCCATATTGTTCGCTAGAAAGTTGAAACTGTTCTAAGAACCCAATTAGTGTCCTGAAATGTTTGTAATTAAACGAAAATG
This sequence comes from Ambystoma mexicanum, assembly GCF_040938575.1. Classification (NCBI taxonomy): domain Eukaryota; kingdom Metazoa; phylum Chordata; class Amphibia; order Caudata; family Ambystomatidae; genus Ambystoma; species Ambystoma mexicanum. Next base: position 1,171,092,705 of record NC_090922.1, read on the forward strand.
GAGGTGTCCTAAACAACACTATACCTGTCCGTAATGTTCGCTAGCAAGTTAAACTGTTCTAAGAACACAATTGATGTCCTGAAAAGTTCGTAATCAAAGGAAAATGGAAGTGTCCTAAAGAACACTATATCTGTCCATAGTGTTCGCTAGCAAGTTTAAAGTGTTCTAGAACATACGCGATGTCCAGAAATGTTCGTTTGATGTGTGACACACTTTTAATTAATTCAGGACCCGAACACTGTCCGTAGAACATCAACATGCATGCGCAAACCAATGTCCGTGCATTTGATTTCCTGCGGACAGGAGCTTCCTTCGCGGACCTGTTCGCGAAGAGATCATGTGACCGCGCCCATACTGATCGCGTGTTCTGAATGCGGACACTGTTCGTGACCCCGAACAATTTAAAAGTACATTTTCGAGTAATCCACAATATTTTGCCATAAAAACTCATCATGGCACAAGTCCCACATAGTAATTCAGAGTTTCTACATATCTTTTGAAACTTTTTGAACCCTTTTTTGTGTTCGATCTGTGCGCGGACAGCGCGCATGTCCGCGAACAGCGTACAAGCACCCCTATAAAAGACCACACCCTAGAGCTTATTCTCATTGTGTTTCTGGCTATTATTCAGAGCACAGCTATTTCTCCAGCAACTTGCTGATTCCACCATCGAGATGGCATCCCTGGCTGCAGAACTGCCACCTCGTGCTGCACCTGCTTCAGCAACAGCCCCACCCCCTCCACCACCACCACCACCACCTTCCCAAGAGCCTGAAGAGGGGAACAGGAGTGAGGATGCAGAGGAGGAAGAAGACGATGACGAGACTGAGGTAGAGGAAATCCCTACTACCCGCACTAGACGTGAGTCTTGGGTGTGGTGGTTACTTTCCATTTATGGGAATGATCCTAAGGCTCGTGCGAACCGTGTTATCTGCAATGAGTGCAAAATGATACTCAGTCGCGGGAAGCACGGTTCGTACAGCTTTGGGACCGTGACCATGAAGCAACACCTGAGGTCATTTCACTCTGGGGCTATTCGCAAGGTTGCACCTTGCGAAGAACGTAGAAAGTTTATTTCCTCTACTTAATCCTCCGTTTCTGATCCTGTCACCACAAGGACCACCTCTGTGGGACAGTGTCTTCCTCAAGCTGCCTCACAGGCCATACAGAATTCTGATGACCCTTAACTTTCGAGGGTCACAGTTGTATGTATGTACTGTGACACAGTACTCTGCAGGGGAGAGCGACTTCGGAGTGCTTTTGAGACTATCGTCTCAGAGCAGGAGAAGACCTGCTCACTACCCAAAGCAAACCCACTCTACATCTTCCTCTCTCAGCTCGCCCTTTCTTATCCCTGTGGTTGGTGTCCCCCCCTTTCCCCTCCTTTCCCCTCCTCTCTTGTGTGTCGTGTCTAAAAAACCCCACAAAAATACAAAATTACAAAAATCAAAAAAAATAACCCACCTTTCACAGTTAAAAAATAGAATTGAAGATAAATAAAGCAGGGTCCTTTGTATTTCTTAAAAGTCTGCGGACATTTCGTGAACATTAAAAAAATTGGGGTGCTACCCTCTTGTTATCATTGCATTTTTCTCTGGGAGGAAGTGGTGGCTCTGAAAAGAGCCTTTGGGAGGTGTTTGTATGTCAAAAATTATAAATACTTAACACCTACTTCAAAATGGATGCTGTATTTCTAAAAAAGGTTGCAATGCATTTGGCACATTTCTCAGAAAAATCTGATTGCCAGCATAAGTAAGATGGACTCCATCTCTGCGAAAAATGTATGTACTACGAAACATAATATTTTCATTGTGAAAAGAGGACATGCCAAAATCTCTTAGAAATGCACAGACAGCCTTATTAACATTGCGCCTTGCTTTTTCCATTTGTGGAACAAATGAAGAAGAACGAAGCCACATTTGTCTCTGCGCAATCCGTGAAAATATTACTTGAGAATTAGGAAACATGTCCATGACTTTCCCAAGTCCTTCTTTCATAGCAAATTGCAAAGAAATTGCAGACACGTGTTCTAAACTGTTCCCTCCACAATGAATTACAATTATGTCTGGATGTTGCTTTATTTTCTAAAGTAGCACAGAGAGGTAGCAAGTCCAACCACTTCATTCCACGTACTCCATGCCAGTGTACTTCCACATGTGGAAATCCAAGATCTACAGCTACTCCACAGCTTTCTGCATGCACCTTCAACCAATGTATCCACGAATTTCCCAAATCCAAACAATCTGTTTTCTGAAACACACATCTGTTGTTCTGTCAGCAAAAAGAGTATCTGAGAAACTCTCTCCTGGCACAACACACCCACTAAACTTTCGTGGCCAATCCCTTTCACTGCTCATTCTCATTTGCATGACTTCTGAACCCAAAAATCCTCGGATGTAACTCCCGATGTCTGCAAACTACCGCCGTGTCCGCGGACATATCGTAACATGAACAGCCCTTCTACCATTTCCACTTCACTCTCTGTGCCATTCCCTCATTGGATGTAGCTAAGAAATCACATGACCATGCACGAATCACATTCAAGACCTCTACATCTAACTGCATCATCATAGATCAGGACTACCAATGTACTGTGAATCTCTCTGAGTACAAGCGTCATATCATTGGCAAGCACCATCTACAAGAAATACTGTACAAGTCTCCAAGATTTCTACTTGCAGCTCCATGCATATCCATATGCATGAACACAAACTACAGGTATACATATTTTCTGTACAGTACATGAACACATTTTCCAACTGACTTTTAGCTTGTGTAATCTGTAAAATGAATCTACTGTCTTTTTTCCAATTTCCTAAAATCAACTATCACTTATAAACCTTTATACTATTTACTTTCTGTATACACACAATATCAAATCATGTTAAACTAACATTTTTTAAATTAAATGTATAGACTACATATATTCAAACTAAATTGCATGCATGCACACTCTATGTTCAAATCTTAAAAAATAATATTTATACAATTACATTTATTTATTTATTTATTTGATTACTTTAATTTAAGCATGACATTAAGGGGGTAATTCCAGCGCACAAGTGGCGCACGCGGCTGGCGCACAGTGTGCGCGTGCTAATCCCTGCGCCAGCCGCGTGCGCTAAAATCCAATTCCGCGCACAGCGTATTCATGGATTCCAGCCACCAAAACCAGCCGTGGCGCACAGTGGCGCAGCGACCCTACAGCAGCGCCAGTTACGCCCCAAGAACGCCTCTCGCGCAGGGAAAAGCCATCAATATACCCAATCCAGCGCAAAGGGCTGTGCCAACCCTGTACCAGCACAGCAAGCGGACTATGTGTATCACTGGGGTGCGCGGGAAGTACCTCACGCGATTGGCCCCGTGCGAGCAGGGCACACGTATTTCAGGGGTGCGCGGGAAGTTCCACATGCGATTTCATCATGGTACGTGTATATCAGGGGTGCGCGGGAATTTCCACACGCGATTGGGCCCGTGTGAGCAGGGTACGCGTATCTCAGGGGTGCGCGGGAAGTTCCACACGCGATTCCATCACGGTACGTGTATTTCGGGGTGCGCGTGAAGTTCCACACGCGATATCAGCAGGGTACGTGTATATCAGGGTGCAGGGGAAGTTACACACGAGATTCCAGCAGGGTACGTGTATTTCAGGGGTGCGTGGGAATTTCCACACGCGATTGTGCCCGTGTGAGCAGGGTACGCGTATCTCAGGGGTGCGCGGGAAGTTCCACACGCGATTCCATCAGGGTACGTGTATTTCGGGGTGCGCGTGAAGTTCCACACGCGATATCAGCAGGGTACGTGTATTTCAGGGTGCAGGGGAAGTTACACACGCGATTTCCGCAGGGTACGTGTATTTCAGGGGTGCATGTGAAGTTCCACACGCGATATCAGCAGGGTACGTGTATTTCAGGGTGCACGGGAAGTTACACACGCGATTCCAGCAGGGTACATGTATTTCAGGGGTGCGCGGGAATTTCCACACGCGATTAGGCCCATGCGAGCAGGGTACGCGTATCTCAAGGGTGCGCGGGAAGTTCCACACGCAATTCCATCAGGGTACGTGTATTTCAGGGTGCGGGGGAAGTTTCACATGCAAAATCAGCAGGGTACATGTATTCCAGGGGTGCGCAGGAAGTTCTACACGCGATTCCATCAGGGTACGTGTATTTCAAGGTGCAGGGGAAGTTACAAATGCAAAATCAGCAGGGTACGTGTATTCCAGGGGTGCGCGTGAAGTTCCACACGCGATTCCATCAGGGTACGTGTATTTCAGGGTGCAGGGGAAGTTACACACGCGATTTCAGCAGGGTACGTGTTTTTCAGGGGTGCGCGTGAAGTTCCACACGCGATTCCATCAGGGTACGTGTATTTCGGGTTGCGGGGGAAGTTCGACACGTGATTCCATCAGGGTACGTGTATTACAGGGGTGCGCGGGGAGCCCCACACGTGAATTGCACGTGTGGGCCCTCCCAGGTGTTCCCTCTACACCCTCCATGGCCCCTGCAGGTGGCTCACACCACAGGGGCCTACCCTGCACATGTCCTGCAGACACCCCATCCACCATGGCCATGCCCCCCAGCCAACCCACATGTCAACTTGCACTACTGCCCACCAACGCATATCGCCCTGCACCCCGAGGGGCAGCCTCCACAGGCCCCCACCCATGTCTCCCACCAGCCCCCAGCAGTGCAGGGGCAGCCTCCACCAGGCCCCCACCCATGTCTCCCACCACACCGACCCCCCAGCCACCAGGGGCAGCCTCCACCAGGCCCCCACCCATGTCTCCCACCCCCCCGACCCCCCAGCCACCAGGGGCAGCCTCCACCAGGCCCCCACCCATGTCTCCCACCACCCCCACCCCCCAGCCACCAGGGGCAGCCTCCACCAGGCCCCCACACATGTCTCCCACCCCCCCACCCGCCAGCAGTGCAGGGGCACCCACCACCAGGCCCCCACCCATGTCTCCTACCACCCCCACCCCCCAGCCACCAGGGGCAGCCTCCACCAGGCCCCCACCCATGTCTCCCACCACCCCCACCCCACAGCACTGTGGGGCACCTGCCAGCAGGCCCCCACCCATGTCCAACTCATGTTCCCCACCACCCCCACCCCCCAGCACTGTGGGGCACCTGCCAGCAGGCCCCCACCCATGTCCAACTCATATTCCCCACCACCCCCATCCCCCAGCCACCAGGGGCAGCCTCCACCAGGCCCCCGCCCATGTCTCCCACCACCCCCATCCCCCAGCCACCAGGGGCAGCCTCCACCAGGCACCCACCCATGTCTCCCACCACCCCCACCCCCCAGCAGTGCAGGGGCACCCACCACCAGGCCCCCACCCATGTCTCCCACCACCCCCACCCCCAGCAGTGCAGGGGCACCCACCACCAGGCCCCCACCCATGTCTCCCACCACCCCCACCCCCCAGCACTGTGGGGCACCTGCCAGCAGGCCCCCACCCATGTCCAACTCATGTTCCCCACCACCCACACCCCCCAGCACTTTGGGGCACCTGCCAGCAGGCCCCCACTCATGTCCAACTCATGTACCCCTGCATCCCCACCCCCCAGCACTGTGGGGCACCTGCCAGCAGGCCCCCACCCCTGTCCAACTCATGTGCCACACCACCCCCACCCCCCAGCACTGTGGGGCACCTGCCAGCAGGCCCCCACCCATGTCCAACTCATGTTCCCCACCAGCCCCATCCCCCAGCCACCAGGGGCAGCCTCCACCAGGCCCCCACCCATGTCTCCCACCACCCCCATCCCCCAGCCACCAGGGGCAGCCTCCACCAGGCCCCCACCCATGTCTCCCACCCCCCACCCCCCAGCAGTGCAGGGGCACCCACCACCAGGCCCCCACCCATGTCTCCCACCACCCTCACCCCCCAGCCACCAGGGGCAGCCTCCACCAGGCCCCCACCCATGTCTCCCACCACCCCCATCCCCCAGCCACCAGGGGCAGCCTCCACCAGGCCCCCACCCATGTCTCACACCACCCCCACCCCTCAGTCACCAGGGGCAGCCTCCACCAGGCCCCCACCCATGTCTCCCACCCCCCCCACCCACCAGCCACCAGGGGCAGCCTCCACCAGGCCCCCACCCATGTCTCCCACCACCCCCACCCCCCAGCCACCAGGGGCAGCCTCCACCAGGTCCCCACCCATGTCTCCCACCACCCCCACCCCCCAGCAGTGCAGGGGCACCCACCACCAGGCCCCCACCCATGTCTCCCACCACCCCCACCCCCCAGCCACCAGGGGCAGCCTCCACCAGGCCCCCACCCATGTCTCCCACCACCCCCACCCCCCTGCACTGCTTGAAAAACTTCCCGCGAACCCCTGATATACACATAGCCCACTCCCACAGGCCCGATCACGTGAGAAACTTCACGCGAACCCCTGAAATACATGTAGCCCGCTCCCCCAGGCCCGATCGCGTGAGAAACTTCACGCGAACCCCTGAAATACACGTAGCCCGCTCCCCCAGGCCCGATCGCGTGAATAAGTTCACGCGAACCCCTGAAATACACGTAGGCCGCTCCCCCAGGCCCGATCGCGTAAAAAAGTTGATGCGAACCCCCGGAATACACGTACCCCGCTCAATCGCATGTGTAACTTCCCGTGCAACCCCGATATACACATGCCCCGCTTGCACAGGCACAATTGCTGTATGTTGCCACTTTTGTAATGCGCAGGGACGCTACCGCCTGCCTTCGTGTGGCGGACGTGTTTCGGCTTGTGCGTGTCTTTCGCTGTGCGTGGCTTTGCCCTATTCGATTCCATGAATACGTGTGGTTCGGGTTCGTGTGGGCGTTCCGTCTGCTTCCCTGCAGTACATCGCCAGTTACGCCCTTGGTTTCGCGAGTTGTTCCCCATTCCGCGCGTTCCGCCCCGTGTTCCGCCCACTTTCTAGTGTATGCGCCGAGGTTGTGCACTTTCACTGTGCGCGTCGCGCACGTCTTTTCGGGATGTTGCAGTGATGTGTGCGCCATGCACGGGTTTGGCGCACATCCCAAGGGAAACACGCGCAGGGACTTCCATGAATCTTGTGCCTGCTTGCGCGAAGATTTTTGGCGCAAGTTTGTTCCATGAATCGGCCCCTAAGGCACTATTACCTAGAACAGCTTAGTTACAGAAATGGTGGTATTCAGTGGTACATTATGAATTTCACAAGACATACTAAAGATATTTTGTTTGTTACAGTTACTCATTGCAATACAATTTGTTCATTAAGAACATATCATATGTATTGAACTGGTGCGACGTATCTTATGTGAATAAGATCGTTTTAATGGTTTTAAGGAAGGCGCTGAGGATTTCAATTAAAAAAATCAATATCTAAATTAAAAATAATGCTATATACAAACACAATTACTAATTTATTTCTTTTACAATTGCAGTGAAGACCATTCTCCTGAAAAGAAGCAGCCGAATTTCAATAACAAAGAAGAACTAAGAATTAAATTGCTCATTTTAGAAAAAAAGTAAGTAGAATATCACCATAATATTTGTATTATTACTCAAACATACTGTAAAGTTAATGCATGCTATTTCTGTGCCTAAAAATAGAGATTGTACATCATTCTGCTCAAAAATCCCCATGTCTTAAACAACGATTTACAGCCAGAATGGCGCACAAATTCCTACTTTTGGACATACAAATTACCCAAATCAACCGGTAGAATTTTCATATTATAGAACAAACAACTGTTTTTATTGTATACATTAGATTTACTATTTGTACTTCTCCACACCACTAGCTTATTTTTTTCTGTCATCTGAACCTGAGTTTAGTAACATATTAATTGAAGAATACACATCCCTACTAGTTGTAGTTCCCAATGCACAATCAGACACCATTACATACATCATCTTACTCAAACACTCATGCACACAGCACACATACATTGCAGAACACCCCAACCCATAACTTCTTTATTTGTTTCAACAGACCCTAAAGAATGCCTACCAAAAGTCAAGTCCGTAGAAAGCAACTCAGAAGTAGAGCAAATTAAAATAAGTGTCCAAAATAAGCATCCATCTCTAGCAGAATTTGTAAAAAAAGTTGAAATAAAACAGCTAATACAGTCATTTAGTGAAACACAAGAAGTTTCAAGTGCAAAAACTTTGCCTCCTCTATCAAAATGTAAAACAAACCAAAAACAGAAAATCAGCTATCACTACAGATAAAACTACTTCTTTAAATTTTAATATAGTGCAAAGTAAGCATACCAAGAAAAGTATTTTAGCCAAAATGTTCCGTCACAAAGTCCTTCAAAATCTTATAAAAACAGGAGAGAAATCAGGTTCAATGGTTAAAACCTATCGTAGGAAATTAATTTTAGAAGCGTTCATAGATAGTGCAATTCTTCTCAAAAGAAAGTTATTTATTTCAGTATTAAACAAAATGAAACCACTTACAAAACTAATAACTAAATTACAAAAAAGACTTCTTAATAAACAAAATGTCAACAGAAAGAACTTCTTAAGTATCTGCAGAGGTGAATGGAGTCACACTACGAGCACAGAACCATACTTTAATGAAGAAGCGTACAAACAAAAGCAAACAACTACAATTGCCATACATAGCAGTGGTCGAGGTAATGAAAAAGTTAATAATACCATAATGGAACAAGAAGTACTCCATACAAAAATATGCCCTGAAAACTTCGAATTACCCCTCCATTCAACTGAATCAGAACGTCTAGTGTAAAATGGCCATGCACGTCAATATGTAACATTCCCAAACAATTTTCAAGTCTTTACGCCAATTCCTCAATCAATATGTAAAAAGCAAATACAAAATCAAAATTAAACTACTGCAAAATATGGATACCTGTCCAGTGCGCAAATACACAGGACTACATGGACATTCATTGGCCTGCATTACAGGACCTACTTGTAAAATCACCTTCCATGATATCAAAAGAATATCAATACATCATTCAACTATACGAAATCTAGTCTATAAACTGTCTAGTCTAAAAGTCCTGCTTTAGCAGTAGCAAATTTAAATAACATTCTTCTACATGGTACAGCGAAAGACCTACTTCAAGAAATTGACTATATCCAGAAAAAATATTTTGGAAGTGAAAGCCATTTACAGAATGAAATAGCTTTAACAAATTAGCAACAATTCTACACATGGCAACCTTTTGCTAAACACATACAAAAAAGAAATACAAAAATTTAAAAGTACATCAGCTGAAGTACCAAACCATGTATGTGTATGTTGCCGCAGAACTTTTTATAAAAGTAACACGAAAACTGTAGACCTATCATATAAAATAGAAGACAATGAAGATTCTAAATGGTTTGAATTAGGTGTCTACCTTGTAGCAGAAAACAAATATGAAATAAGTGACCCCTTAATACTTTGCAGTTATTGCACTACAAAACTTGACAACAACCAAACTCCTTCACGTGCTATCACAAATAATTTGGAATTATACCCACTACCCTACAACAACTTAATTTATATGAGAGCATCATAATTCAAACAGTACACCCATTTCAAGCAATAATACGCCTTCAACCAAAAACAGCAAATTTACCTCCCTCTGAATTGGTAAAAGGCATTTGTGGAAAAGTAGTTTATTTACCATTAGATCTATAAAAAAAATGTGCATGCTCTAGGAGTGCAATGTCCAATGCAGCAATCTTTAATTATCTTAGTAAATGGAGTACCTACAAAAGACAAATAAATATGGCAACAGCTGGTCGATTAACATAAAGTTAGACAAGCCTTACAATATCTTAAAGAGAATAATGAATATTACAAAGAAATTAATATTGAAGAAAACTTGAAAGATACAACTGAAATAATTCAAGAAACACAAGAAGCTGGTCAATTTGAGCTACTAGATCCTGCAACAATATCAAATACTTTAGACCATTATACAATTCATCCTTTGCACTCTAATGACACCATGGAAGATGCACTGGAAACATTCCAAATGCGTCAAACAAAAGGATCACCAATCAGCATATGGGAAAAAAGTATAGAAGCATGTGCTTTTCCTCTACTCTTTCCTACTGGCAAAGGAGGAAGGTATGATGATAGACCTATTCAAATATCAGCATCAGAATACCGCTCATTACGGATGTATTCTGAAGATCCCAGATTTAGACAAAATGTGGAATACATATTCCACCTACTCTTTGAAAGTGAACTAGCAACTTTATGTTACAGAGTTGCACACATATTAAAATCATGATCACACTTTTAAAATATGACAGCTACACAATTATTACAAAAAGTGCAACAAAAAGATCAGGTTTTACAATCAAATATTACAAATCTATTAGCAAATATGCGTTGTACTAAAGAGTACTGGTTTCAACGTCATGGAGATGTACGTTGTATGATCAGAAACCTTGGCCCACCCACTTGGTTTGTTACATTAAGTTGTGCAGAGTATGCATGGGAAGATTTACATGATTTCCTACGCATATCAAACAAAAACAAAACAAACAATAGATATACTAACACCTGGAGAACTGTGTTCTCTGGATCCTGCTAATGTTTCAAGATATTTTTACCATCACTTCATTGCTATGCTACATTTTATTTGTAATAAAACTGTTCCTCCCCTTGGAGAAGTGCAACACTTCTTTTGGAGAAAAGAATACCAAGCCAGGGGAGCATCACATATGCACATGCTTTTATGGATTAAAGATTCTCCTAAATTTGGTCAAGACAGTAATGCCACTGTTTTAAAGTTTATTGAAAAATATGTCACTCAAATAGTGATCTTCATGCACACATTTTACAATTTCAAAGACATAAATGTGGCAAATATTGTCGTCGCAGATACAAAAACAAAGGGAAATACTACAACAAATGCTGATTTGGTTTCCCTAGACCAGTTACAAATACAGGTCAAGTGAACAACCTCATGTCTTCAGGTAGACATAGCGTTGAAGGTAAGTCACCTAAAAATACATTACATAAAAAGAAAAGAAGAAGAAAAATATATCAATGATTACAATGCAATAATTGCCCACTTATGGAATGCAAACCTAGATGTGCAGTGCATTGCAGACATTTCCACTGCAGTTGCACGATATATTACAGCATACTTAACCAAATCAGAAAAGACAGAGCTCCAAGACTTCTGGAATGACCTGTCATCAGATAAAACAGTGTCTCAGAAATTATACAGCTTGGGCATAAAAATGCTCTCCCGTAAAGAATGTGGATCATATGAAGCAGCTGATCGTTTAACTGGTACTGCATTGTATGGTAAATCTGTAAATATAGTATGGCTAAGTCTTGGTCCAGCTAAATCTTGAAAAAGAGTTATAAAAACATACGAAGATATAGAAACAATAGCCAAACATGATCCCAACAGCCAAGACATTTTAAAAAACAATTTATTGGACACATACTACCCAAACAGAAGTAATACTTTGGAAGCCATGTGTCTATACCACATAGCCCAAGACTACACATACAAAAATAATATAAAACCTGATGAAAAAAAAGGTAAATACAGAGTGACAAACTGTGAAGGCAGCTTAGTTAAATCAAATTGTCATTGAAGACACCTCAACATAAAGAAATATATTACATGTCCCTGCTACAACTCTTTAAACCATGGTGAAAAGAAGAAGAAATACTAGAAAACTATGACTCATATGAAGATGCTTTCAAAGCAAATGAAAGCACTATAACTGATGAAAACTTTACACAATACAAAACAATGTTGCACAATGAACAGCAACATGAAGAAGAACTCCAGGCCCAACTAGATAAAGACACTCCTGACAGTAGTCAACCTTCTGTAACAGGAAGCCAAGAACCACTTGGAGAACCACTAATAATACATGAGGCATAATTAGCTATGGTAGAAGTAGAAAACACCATGTGTCAGTATGAAGATAAAGCAGACTTAACTATACTACAATCAAAACTAAACATCGAACAACGTAGCATTTTTGAAGAAGTAACAAAACAAATTGCACATGGTGTACAACATGAAAATAAAGAATGTTCCTGCCATAATTATAAACCTATACTACTGTACGTCAGTGGTGAAGCTGGTTCTGGCAAAACATTCCTAATCAAAATCATCAGTAAATTCCTTCAACAATTGACAAACAACAAACTGTCAGCTGTTGTCACTGCCCCCACAGGTTTAGCTGCCTACAACATAGGTGGTGTCACTTTACACCGATTACTACTATTGCCAGTAGAACACCAGAACAAATTAGACTATTACAAACTTTCTACAGAAGCTGCAATGGAACTATGTAGAGTATTGAAACAAATGAAAATGCTACTAATAGATGAAGTGAGCATGGTCTCCAACCTAATGTTGGCTTTGATTCACCTCAGATTACAAGAAGTACTCAAAACAAGCTATGAAGAGCTCTTTGCAGGAAAACACATTATTGTTTTCGGAGATCTTCTTCAATTGACACCAGTAAAAGGTGAGCCTATTTTTAAAACATTAGGACACAAACTCTGCCATAAAACTGTTGGCAGCATTGGAAATGTCAACCTTTGGCAACATTTCCAATCCAGAGAATTAACAGAAAACATGCGGCAATCTGCAGATCTCACTTATGCCAACATCTTAAAAAGTATCAGAGTTGGTATAATTTCTAAAGAAGCAGAAACAATATTGAAAACCCGGCAAATTAATGCACTTTATGGCGATAATGCATGTGCTACAGATGTTAAAAAAGAATTAGCCCACAAAAATGTCAATTGTATGGCCTTAATGCAAACTCTTGCAAGCTGTTTCAAATTCAATGAAATAATGTTAAGTAAAGAAATGCAACCAATAATGGAAATTAGGGCCACAGACAAACTAGATGTACGTGGTATGACACTACCTATGTGTGACCAAGCCACAACAAGACTAAATAGTTTAGAAAAATCAATCTCAAACACAGCAGGCTTAGAAAAGATATTAAAATTATCCTTAAATTGCAGAGTAATGCTTAAACTTAACCTTGACGTGGACCAAGGACTAGTTAATGGAGCACTGGGTACAATTGTTGGCTTTCAAACATACCCACGTGACAACAAAATTCTGTTTGTCAATATACTCTTTGACAAACTTCCAGAAGTTAAAAGGATAGGATGCGCAACAGCTCGATTCCTTCTCTTCAAAGACATGTATGTACACAGAGAACAATTTTCTCTAACTCTTGCATACGCAGTCACGATTCATAAATCACAAGGTCTTTCCATAGACAAAGCAATGATAGATATTGGTAACACAGTCTGTAAAGAAGGCATGAGCTGCGTAGCACTATCACGCTTACGTACACTTGACGGTCTATTTCTAATCAACTTTGATGCAAGTAAAATAAACGCTGATATTCCTTGCATTTTAGAATACAATAGACTTCGCTCACTATACACTCCCCATCTAAACACATATTCTGTTCCACAAAAAGTAAAACGTTATAAAAGAAAAATAAATCAAACAGAAAAGCAACAGGATGTCACTGCAAATCCTCCAAAGAGAGTAAAAGAAAGTAATACTTCATTAAGTACCACAGCAAAAAAGAATCAATTAGGGAAAGTAAACCAGGTACTTCTTCAATGAAGGAAGACAAACTCCAAAAAAAGCAGTCAGATACAGAACTACCTGGTCCGTTTAAACTCTCAAATATAGTTGGTGTAAGTTGCTACGCAAATGTAGCAATGAATATTCTATTTCAATTACCACCAATTGTTGACAACATTTACTTGCACAGTACAGACCCATTGTGTATGCAAATGTTAGTACTTCAGCAAATGCAGCAAACAATCCTGACAACACGTATAGTGTTTATGGAATAAGACAACAATTGGACTACTGTGCTGGAATCGTGAATTTCACTATAAACTCACAGGAAGATCCACAAGAATTTCTAATGTACTTACTACAAGTACTGGAAACCAAAAACATACCTATAAATGAAATCTTCCAGGTTTCATACATGTGGAAACATACATGCACTCTCTGCAACAATGTGACACAAGAAGAAATCCCCATTGAACGCTTTGTATATATAAATACCTAATTGTGAATCCATTCCATTTCAGCAACTTGTACAAAATTCAAACCATGGTAGATTATGTTCTACCTGCTATTCAGATAATCACTCCACGTTAGTAATACAAACACATAGTAAATACGTAATACTAATGCTTCTATGTTACAATGCAGATGGTACCAAAAACAACTGCAAGCTGACTGGATTCACATATGTCAAATACGACTTGGTAAGAAAACCTTCACAACAATAGGTATAATCTACCACGCAGGAGCCACTACCAATTCAGGGCACTACACAAAGCTTATTTAATGTTCTTAAAACCAAAATTTGATAACTAAACTGTACTTAAAGCTCAAGTAAACTTGTAGTAAAAAATATAAACTGTTAGAATATTCCAAAAGCTACTTAACTGCCAAAAGATTCTACAACAATGAATCACATAAACGAATACCACTAAATTAGAGCAAAAAATAGACAATTAGTATACGCCAATTGGTATCTAACTGTCCCAAAATTTAACAATATCCAAACAGATAAATCAATACCACTAAAATATATAAAAAATAGACAGTTAGAATACGACTACTGGTATCTAACTGCTCCAAAATTTCATAATATCCAAACAAATAAATTTCATAATATCCAAACAAATAAATAATAATATGTTACTGCTCCGAAAAAAATGCAACAACCCAATGTATAAAGCATTAGCCAGAAACAACAAATGAACACTGTAAACAAACAAACAAATACACTGTAGCATAACAGAAAAAGGATTTTTTTTTTAATCCAACATGGATTTTTTTTTCTCCCACAGACCCAATGATTTTAGCAACGAACACAGAAACTGAGCAAATTGCAGAGTACTCTTGTTTGTAATCTACTAAATATGAGGGTCCAAAAAAAAAAAATGTTGATTACACAATGTAAAAAGTCATTACAAAATACTAATACTAACATGCTATTTTCTTTTATCACAGAAATTAAATAGAAATACTAATTACTGTTACTAAACCAAACAGTAAGTATATTATACAATACATGCCCTGGTCACAACCATCACAGCATATCACACCCATAGTATCTTATAACTTTGTTCCTTATTAATTTATTTTTGACCCAAAGTTATAAGCAACTATAAATGTGATATGCTGCGGTGCTTGTGGCCAGGGCGTAGAGTGTTGGGTGCATGGCAGCATATCACACCCATAGAATAAAACATTTGGACTATGGCCTATGGAAACCTTTAATGTCCGCGGACATTACCAGTGTTCTTAGAACACTTTCAGTTTGCCAGCGAACAATACGGACAGCGTCTTCAGGACACCCCCTGAGAACATTTCAGGACACCGACACAGTTCTTAGAACACTTTCAACTTGCCATCGAACAATATGGACAGCGTCTTCAGGACACCCCTTACGAACATTTCAGGACAACGCAAGAGTTCTTAGAACACTTTCAACTTGACAATGAACAATACGGACAGTGTCCTCAGAACACCCCCATTTTGTTTATTTGCGAACATTTCAGGACACCCAGAGTGTTTTTAGAACACATTCAACTTGCCACAGAACAATACTGACAGCATCCCCAGAACACCCCCATTTTGTTTATTTGCGAACATTTCAGGACACCACAAGTGTTCTTAGAGCGTCTTCAGGACACCCCCTATGAATATTTCAGGACACCGCGAGAGTTCTTAGAACACTTCAGGACAACGTGTGTGTTCTTAGAACACACCCCCAGTTTGTTTATGTGCGAACATTTCAGGACAACGCAAGAGTTCTTAGAACACTTTCAACTTGACAACAAACAATACGGACAGCGTCCTCAGAACACCCCCAATTTGTTTATTTGCGAACATTTCAGGACACCGAGACAGTTCTTGGAACACTTTCAACTTGCCATCGAACAATACCGACAGCGTCTTCAGGACACCCCTTACGAACATTTCAGGACAACGCAAGAGTTCTTAGAACACTTTCAACTTGACAACGAACAATACGGACAGCGTCCTCAGAACACCCCTATTTTGTTTATTTGTGAACATTTCAGGACACCCCAAGTGTTCTTAGAACACTTTCAACTTGCCATCGAACAATACAGACAGCGTCATCAGGACACCCTCTGCAAAGATTTCAGGACACCACGAGAGTTCTTAGAACACTTTCAACTCGACAACGAACAATACGGACAGTGTCCTAAGGACACCCCCTACAAACATTTCAGGACACCGGATGTGTTCTTAGAACACACCCCCATTTTGTTTATTTGCAAACATTTCAGGACACCGAGAAAGTTCTTAGAACACTTTCAACTTGCCATCGAACAATACGGACAGCGTCTTCAGGACAACCCCTACGAACATTTCAGGACAACACGTGAGTTCTTAGAACACACCCCCATTTTGTTTAATTACGAACATTTCAGGACACCGAGACAGTTCTTAGAACACTTTCATCTTGCCATCGAACAATACGGACAGCGTCTTCAGGACACGCCCTACGAACATTTCAGGACACCGCGAGAGTTCTTAGAACACTTCAGGGCAACGCTTGTGTTCTTAGAACACACCCCCATTTTGTTTATGTGCGAACATTTCAGGACAACGCGAGAGTTCTTAGAACACTTTCAACTTGACAACGAACAATACGGACAGCGTCCTCAGAACACCCCCATTTTGTTTATTTGCAAACATTTCAGGACACCCTGAGTGTTCTTAGAACACATTCAACTTGCCACAGAACAATACGGACAGCATCCCCAGAACACCCCCATTTTGTTTATTTGTGAACATTTCAGGACACCACGAGTGTTCTTAGAGCGTCTTCAGGACACCCTCTACGAACATTTCAGGACACCACGAGAGTTCTTAGAACACTTCAGGACAACGTGTGTGTTCTTAGAACACACCCCCATTTTGTTTATGTGCGAACATTTCAGGACAACGCGAGAGTTCTTAGAACACTTTCAACTTGAAAACGAACAATACGGACAATGTCCTCAGAACACCCCCATTTTGTTTATTTGCGAACATTTCAGGACACCCCGAGTGTTCTTAGAACACTTTCAACTTGCCATCGAACAATACGGACAGCGTCTTCAGGACACCCTCTACGAACATTTCAGGACAACGCGAGAGTTCTTAGAACACTTTCAACTTGACGACGAACAATACGGACAGCGTCATCAGAACACCCCCATTTTGTTTATTTGCGAACATTTCAGGACACCCCGAGTGTTCTTAGAACACATTCAACTTGCCATCGAACAATACGGACAGCGTTTTCAGGACACCCTCTACGAACATTTCAGGACAACGCGAGAGTTCTTAGAACACTTTCAACTTGACAACGAACAATACGGACAGAGTCATCAGAACACCCCTATTTTGTTTATTTGCGAACATTTCAGGACACACCGAGTGTTCTTAGAACACTTTCAACTTGCCATCGAACAATACGGACAGCGTCATCAGGACACCCCCTGCGAACATTTCAGGACACCACGAGAGTTCTTAGAACACTTTCAACTCGACAACGAACAATACGGACAGTGTCCTGAGGACACCCCCTACAAACATTTCAGGACACCGGATGTGTTCTTAGAACACACCCCCATTTTGTTTATTTGCAAACATTTCAGGACTCCGAGAAAGTTCTTAGAACACTTTCAACTTGCCATCGAACAATACGGACAGCGTCTTCAGGACAACCCCTACGAACATTTCAGGACAACACGTGAGTTCTTAGAACACACCCCCATTTTGTTTATTTACGAACATTTCAGGACACCGGATGTGTTCTTAGAACACACCCCCATTTTGTTTATTTGCAAACATTTCAGGACTCCGAGAAAGTTCTTAGAACACTTTCAACTTGCCATCGAACAATACGGACAGCGTCTTCAGGACACGCCCTACGAACATTTCAAGACACCGCGAGAGTTCTTAGAACACTTCAGGGCAACGCTTGTGTTCTTAGAACACACCCCCATTTTGTTTATGTGCGAACATTTCAGGACAACGCGAGAGTTTTTAGAAGACTTTCAACTTGACAACGAACAATACGGACAGCGTCCTCAGAACACCCCCATTTTGTTTATTTGCAAACATTTCAGGACACCCCGAGTGTTCTTAGAACACATTCAACTTGCCACAGAACAATACGGACAGCATCCCCAGAACACCCCTATTTTGTTTATTTGTGAACATTTCAGGACACCACGAGTGTTCTTAGAGCGTCCTCAGGACACCCTCTACGAACATTTCAGGACACCACGAGAGTTCTTAGAACACTTCAGGACAACGTGTGTGTTCTTAGAACACACCCCCATTTTGTTTATGTGCGAACATTTCAGGACAACGCGAGAGTTCTTAGAACACTTTCAACTTGAAAACGAACAATACGGACAATGTCCTCAGAACACCCCCATTTTGTTTATTTGCGAACATTTCAGGACACCCCGAGTGTTCTTAGAACACTTTCAACTTGCCATCGAACAATACGGACAGCGTCTTCAGGACACCCTCTACGAACATTTCAGGACAACGCGAGAGTTCTTAGAACACTTTCAACTTGACAACGAACAATACGGACAGCGTCATCAGAACACCCCCATTTTGTTTATTTGCGAACATTTCAGGACACCCCGAGTGTTCTTAGAACACATTCAACTTGCCATCGAACAATACGGACAGCGTCTTCAGGACACCCTCTACGAACATTTCAGGACAACGCGAGAGTTCTTAGAACACTTTCAACTTGACAACGAACAATACGGACAGCGTCATCAGAACACCCCCATTTTGTTTATTTGCAAACATTTCAGGACATCGTGAGTGTTCTTAGAACAGTTTCAGCTTGCTTGCGAACAAAACAGACACATATTGGGTCCTCAGAACACCCCCCATTCAGTTTATTTAGAACATTTCAGAACACCCGTGATGTCCGCAGACAAATCGAACACAAAAAGAACGACTACCACATAAAAAAGCACAACATTTAACCTATCTCATACCCTTCCATCCTCCCCAAACACTTCTACACACCAACACACTCTACTAAATACACATTTTGAACAAACTTTCACTGCGCTGTCGGCGGACGTCCGCAACTCCAAGATGGCGGGCGCTACCGAAAATCTGATGCGCTTCACGCTTAACACCATCCAATCAGCGAACACGTTGCATGTCCGCGGAGCGAACAGGGAAGTGTGTCCGCGGACCGAACATAGATCTTGGTAATTTTTTTTTGGTCCAAATTTGGTGAAAATCCGTCCAGCGGTTTGGGCTGTAGGCGCGAGCAAAAATGTTTTCCCATTCAGTCTATGGGAAAAAAAAAAATTTTGGGACCCCCCCTATAATTTTTCCCCCCCTGGACGAAACCTCACCAAACTTTGCAAAAATTCAGAGTGGGCCATATGCTTATTTTGCAAAGTTTGGTGTGGATTCGTCCAGGGGGAGCGAAGTTATAAGCCGCCCAAAAAGTGCTCTTCCTATGGAAACAGCAACTTAACTTAACTATCGTGGCCATGTAATATACATATATTGTATTGTAAGTATTCAGGCTTAACGTTTGACCCTACCAAGGATTGTAGAAGACGACCTTTCAGATACTCAAAATTGGCATGGGCACACAGCAGCACATTTGCAGATTTAAGTCTTAGCTGGAAATAATGGCTTTAAGGACACCTGAGCATCGGAGATTCAAATGACATATTTAGGTTTGGCAATGTTCACAGAACAGCAATATTTAGCTGGAACAGGATTTGTGCTAGAAGTAAAGTTTTGATGACCAAAAAGGTCAATAACTATTTCTGAATGAATGAAAGGTTACACACACACACACTCACTCTCTCTCTCTCTCTCTCTCTCTCTCTCTCTCTCTCTCAACTGACAAAAGATGATGTTGAATATCAAGAGCCGCCTTGAGTAAAGATGCCTAGTTATTAAGTGGGAACATACATTGATAAGGTGCTTGAAATATATAGAGATGCAGTGACAATGCAGTGACAATGTAAATTTAGAATTTTTTAGGTTTTCCACTGGAAAAAGTGACTGGCCTGCCTGATTTCAGTTCAATATTGGGTATTCCTTAATTAAGCAAAGCTCTGCAAGAAGGAAATTAAAATATTGTCAGCAGAGAAGATTGTTTGAAAGCCATTTGACCCATTAAATGAAGTGAGTGGGATGGTGTTCAGACTTAATAACAGAGGGAAGAAAATTGAGCCTTGTGAGTCAACATACAATGACATCTGGTGTGCAGAAAGAAAGCATTTATGTAGAACTGAAACTGTGTGAGAGATAAGAACAAAACTGGAAAGAAAACTTCCAGAAACACCTAGGGAGAGCAGCAAACACAAAAGTGTGAGATGATCCACAGCATTATAAGTAGCTGATAAGTTGAGGAGTACTAGAATGGAGGAGAGTGTATGGTGACAATCAGGATTGTAAAAAATGACCTCTGCTCTGTACAGGATTGAGTAGAAGTAAAACTCTCTGCCCTGCCCTGCCCAGCCCTCACACATCTTCACACCACCAGTGATCTGATCAGATTTGTAAATCAGACACAGTTAGGTGATATACCTCCTTCACCTTTTGTGTTAACATGGGCTGAGGGAAGGCTGTACACTTAAGAGAGGTTTGGATGTGATTCGCAACCGAAACAGCAAATCACAACAGTTCATACAAAAGAGAATGTCCAATCAAGGTTCTAGACAATTATATTTCTTTAAACACACCATATGCAATAGTTAGAAAAACTGTACAAAACTCACCCCTGTGGAAATAACAGAGAATATGCAAGAAAAGAGAGAATGCAGCCCCCTGGGTGGGAAAACATGCCCTCACGAGGGATCAAAGAGCAGCAATCCCAAGGGCTAAAATCTTGCTGGCAGCAGCAGAGACAGTCTGGCTGACTGGGATACACATAACCCTTCGACACCTGAGCTGTGTCACAGGGCTGACACATGTGTGACATCAATTTGATGTGTTTTGGGCATTTTATGTGCAACTCTAGCAACCATAGCTCAAATCAGGAACGGCTTATATTTAAAGTGTCATGTGTCACCAGAATAACAACCCACATAGGTATGTTTTTGGAACAGAGGTGGCTATTCTAAATGCAGCCTCTGCGTTTCAGGGAATTTGTTGTCACTGCAGTTGTCAAGAGGGGCCCTGTGACCTGAACCTGCTCTGTGCCACAGAAGAGCAGGGACTGCAGATCATGCTACTGATTCAGCCGGGCACAGGTGTACATTATTCTTTTGGCATGGAGATTCTGGAGAGGGGAGTGTGGTTAGCAAACCACCCTTTCTGGGAGAGAATGACCTGCATAATTTTATATTTAATAAAACATCCAGGGCTTCAATAACGTTGCCAGGTGGCAATCGTAAAAAAGAATGCCCATCCCTAGCAAATGTTGAAACGCACCCTTGTAAAGGTCTGGCTCATCCTCCTGGCATGAATACCTACTGAGGCCATCTACATTGGAGTCATGTGACCCCATTTTTTTTGGATGTCCATACTCAAACTGTGTAAAGATATGACCCAAGGCAATAACTGGGGATTCTCTTCCTTCATGGGCAAACACCATTTCAAAGATCTGTGGTCTGTTTGGACAGTAAAGTGAAACCCATAAATGTAGGGTTTCAGTTAGGTACCTCCAAAAACTGCTGAAAATGCCTCATTCTTAATTTTGGCCCAGCTGCACTTTTGGTTGGTCAAGCACCTACTTGCTAGCCACCCACAAGCTAGTTCTTGTTGAGTTGTGCTAGTACTGCACCCATTCTGAACTCGCAGGCATCTGTCTGCATTATTAATTCTGGCCCATAGTCTGGGATATTCAGAATTGGGGCCTTACACAAGCCATCGTTCCAGGTCTGGATAGAGGGGTGGCATGAAAAGGTTTAGGTGACCATCTTCAGCAATTTTTTGGGGAGATGATGTCATTAAGTGGAAGGGCATGTGTCCTGTACCCCTTGAAGAATGACCTATAATAATCTTTGAGGCCCAGGAATCCTCTCAATTGAGTTTTAGTAGTGGGGATGTTGCGATTAATCACTGCCTGGACTTTGAAATGTAGAGGCTGTTTCGTACCACCACTCACCTGGTGTCCTAGGTAAATGACAGGTATCTGTGATATCTGGCATTTGAAGAACTTGATAGCCCAGTCAGCCTTCGGCAGTACATGAAGCACATGTTTCAGATGGGATAGATTTTCTTCCCAGGAGTGGCTGAACACTGAAACATAAGCTACATCGCAAACTCTAAAGTCCTCCAGTCCTGACAATACCTGGTTTACCCTCTGGCGGAAGGTGGCCAGGGAATTATGTAACCTGAAGGGCATTACAGTGAACTGAAAGTGCTCTTCTGGAGTTGAAAATGCTGATACATACAATAATAAGAATAATGTCAACATACCAGTCAGTAGAGAGTCCAAGGATATTCATAGAATGTAGAAAACAAAAATTGAAATACAACAATGAGTGGATTAAGTGTAACCAAATTAAAAACAAAAATATATTGAAGGAACGATCGTTGCACCCCATTCTCACTATGGGCAGTGACAATGCTTGCTAGCACTCATGCAACACCATTGAGGTAATCTCAGTTCCTTCAATATATTTTTGTTTTTAATTTACCCTTAATCCACTCATTGTTGTATTTCAATTTTTGTTTTCTACATTCTATGAATATCCTTGGACTCTCTACTGACTGGTATGTTGATATTATTCTTATTATTGTATGGAATGGTCATATTGGTATTGGTACATTATGTTTTCAATGTGTAACTGTTTAGACTGGCCCTGAAGAAGGAAAAATGTTCCGAAATTCATTGGCTTTAGTCTGTAATATATATGGGTTGCGGCAAATGCTCCCTCACTAAGGAAACATTAGTGACAGCTTTATCTTTTGGATAAAATATAATCTGAAAATCAACTGACTACTTTATTATTATTTATCAACCTGGAAGCACTTCTTGATACCTTAATGAAAATTACATTTTTGAACTTCATGACTTGATGCCCGGATCTGGGCCCTTTTGAGAGCGGCTGTGTGACCTGGTATTCATACTTGGTCTCTAGCTGTTGTTTTACTTTGAAGTCCAGGTGTCTCCAGACTTGTCACAGCCAGCTCCATTTGAACAACAATTAGTATATCTTTACTTCTACATCGACTTGGATATGTAAAAGATTTCTAACCAGTGGTGCCCACTCACTTCCCTGTTTGCATTTTCTTTCTTTTCCCAGTTAATCAAGAGCACACCTGATAAAGAATAGATTATGTGGGATGACATGCTATCGTCACTCCTTGGGAAAGTGAACCGCACATTATTATGCTAATTGTAGCCAGGCGATATATCAAGAAGCCATCAGAAAGGCTGGCGACAAGGTTTAACATAAACATGCCAGAAGAGAAAGTTGATAGAGACTTTGTGGGTAAAGCTCCAAACACTACACAAACCCAGTCCCAAAATGTAAATCTGTTGGAAAAAGTTTGAAAAACGTAGCATAAAAGCATTGCTTGGCCCGCTGCCTCAAGGTCTAAGCCAGTTAATAAATGCATTGAGAAGAAACATGATCCATTACCTTACTATCCCATTATCAATAGAGGCCATGCAAAACAAGATGCCAGAGCTGTCGATACGGCAAGCAAAAGATCCAACACTGCAAGTCAAACAAAAGATTGAATACTACAGGAGAAAATGAAGCACGCCTGTAGAATATCATTTCCCTCAAGTCCAGAATTAGCATATACAACTACAGTCAATGACATTTCATTGAATCATTTAGGTGCTAATGGTGTTTTGAGAACTTCGTCTCAATAAGGCAGATCTCGACTTTAATGAATTCCAGCACACCCTGCCTCCGTGCAGGATCTCCTGTTGCATTCCTGCCATTCTCCACTGTGTTACTGCTTTTACTGGAGCAGGGGCTATGACAGTACATCCTTCACAGACGGCGGTGCTGCTTATACATCTCTTGAGCTAAACTTGAAAGCACCCTGCCAGGGATGGTGCATTCTCAGTGACGTAATTTCAGACAGGGTAGCTCTAGAAGTTGCTATTGTTGCAATGGAGGACTAAATTAGCATATAGAGTTACTACAGTTCCATGGACGACATAGGCAGTATTGGCTGTCATACTTTTGTTTCTTGCAGGAAATACTGTTTCACTTTTCATGTTGAACGTGAGGTTTGCTGAAATATAAACGTCTGGCCTAGTAGTGAAAAACGTAGAAGAAATCGGACACTCAACAATAAGCCAACATTCTACTATTAAGCGGTGCCTCGTTACGAATGTGGTGGATCTTCTATGAAACAATCTGCATTTCAAATCTGCAATAATGACCAGTCCCTTATGAAATGTCCCTACTCTCTCTGCCAGGTTATGGAGGTACTGGTCATTTCTACACACAGCATATAGAGGTTTTGCAAGTGGTAATGGAAAAGACTGCAGACATACCATTAACACATGTGCATTGGATAGGATGTGATGCAGCAGTCATTGACACATCAGAATTGATTCTGACTCGCACAATTTCATCAGCCATCCAACAGACATTAGTGGTCAATGGTGCCCTAGGTGCGATGGTGGAAGTGCTGACAGCACACACACTTATGCAAACGTTCTTGAACGTGGATCAGGCGCTCCTGAAAGAAGTTGCTAAGGACGAACCCCAGTTGTTTGGCTCCCTTTCGTTCCAAAACCCTGCACATAAGTGCATAAGTGCTCCATGTTCTGAGAAACCATGGAGGACAATATTCAGGACATCTTCCTACCTTCCCCGTTCACTAACGACAAGTTAAACAAGTTTTGGAATGATCTGAAATAAGTTCATGTTGCCAGATATATCAATGTGCTGATAACCAATGAAAAAAGCATAGTGCTTACACGTTTCCTTTGTCCATAGAGATTGACAAAGCAGGCATACCATTTACTCTGTACCATCAGTACTAGAATATCTCTACCAGTACAACAAATACACCTTGCTGAGCTTCTTACCCCATGATAAGTGGAGGGCCATATTTCAGTGTCTAGTGCTGCCCGTAACTAAAAACAACTGCCAGACCACCCTGTGATTTGTGTTCACCTGTAACATACAGGACATACATTACCTACAAACATAACAAACCTTCGGGTCTAAGAAAGGCCAGTAGCATCTTATTAAAAATGCATCCATGAATGGCACATTCACCATCTGCAAGCCCCAGTAACATGTCAAATGTAATGCGTTAGATGCACTGCCAGGATTATCATTAGATAATGAGGGGTATGGGGTGTTGTATTTAACATTCTCGCTGCTAAGCCTTCCCTGGAATAGCTTTGCTCCACGGTTTATATATGATCACCATGTTAGTCTTCTCTTTTGTTGTGTACATAGCAGAGTGTAGCTCACCTGTTCACATGGAAATCTAGCAGGAATGACGACGAAATGTGTTGACCACAATTTGGTGAGCGCGAAAAGAAAGGCAGAAGTCATACTCCATGATAGTAAGAAATATGACATAGGAATCAGGCATGCGGGACCAAATGCCCAATTGTCATTACTAACGGGCAACCTTGAGAATGCCCTTTTTGTCAGGCATTCCCAGAAACATCTATGGAAAGGCACTGACTCTATGCTGATAGATGAGACACGGTACCAATAACTAATCCATTATCCTATACTTTTCCTATACATTTCCTTAAGACCTGATTATGAGCTCTATCATGTTGGGACCCTAAGCATGTTTTTGATAATATGCTACATCATCCAGGTCACTAACTGCGTACTAATATAGTTCAAATGCAGGTACTTTGCCTGAATGACACATAATAAAAGGATACATCTAATACATAATACATAGCCTATTACAGCTATCAAACTTTTACAAACAAGTGATAACTGTTAAGACCTGTTCTTGGCCACTTCATCTTTTAGACAACACCAAGAGATGACTATTGGTGAGTGCCATTACCCATTATTTCATGATTTGCCAAGACAGTTTGGGAACTGTAGGAGTTTTTGTCTTATTGGGGTAAATTCGGGATTTGGCAGTATTTTCTTACCGTGATATTTTGGGGTAAACTCGTGGTAAACTGTCCTTACATTAAGAGATAGTTTAGTATTACTCTATTTTGTTGATAATATAATATTAGCTTGTGTCGGTTGTAATTTTAGTGGTATCTTACTGTGTAATATTTTCAGAATTACTTTATTTTTTGTTATGTTATGTTATGTTATTTTGCATTTATATAGCGCCTTATATACCATTGGTAATGTCTGAAGGCGCTTGTAGGTTGAACGCCCTTGTGAACCGAAGTTCAGATCAGTAGAGAGAGTAGAGAGAGTCAAAGGTGCGTGTGAGCACCGGGTATGTGTGCAGCTGGTGCGGTATTCATGTAATAGCTGCTTCTTAGCGGTAGGTGTGGTGGTTGAGAGATTATGAGTATGTGTTCGTTCTGGCAGGATTTATCCAGACCGAATGTGGCTGCGTTAGGCCTGAGGAGAACGCCTGGCTGGGGGGTGTGTAACCAGCAGTGTTTCCGTAGAATGATGTGGAGTGTGTGGTGGATGTTGGTATGAGAACAGTTATACCGAATGGTGTCATAGTATCTCTGTGTTCTAGTTGAGTGGTGGTGTAAAGGAGAGAGTAAGCGTGGTGGTGTGATATGATGGGTTATGTGCTCTTTCAAATGTTCTCTGCATTCCAAACCATACTATATACATCACGCAATTCTATGCGCTCCGGTCCGTTTCATGCACTCCTATCCACTCCATGCACCCCAGTCTGCTCCACACACCCCGGTCCGCTCAACGAACTCATGCACTCCAGACCGCCCCGTGCGCTCCAGTCTGCCCCACGCATGCACTCCTGTCTGCCCCACGCATGCACTCCTGTCTGCCCCACGCATGCACTCCCGTCAGCCCCACGCATGCACCCCTGTCAGCCTCATGCATGCACCCCTGTCAGCCCCATGCATGCACCCCTGTCAGCCACATGCACTCCTGTCAGCCACACGCACTCAAATGCGCTCTATTTACTCCGATCCGTTTTGTGTATCCTAAGTTGTTTCATGCACTTCATCCACATATTTCGTCCGTAACATCTTCATACTTCATCCTTTCCATCCACCTATTTCACACGTTTCATCCACATATGGCACCCGTTTCATCCACATACGGCACCCGTTTCATCCACCTACAGCACCCGATCTCTCCACCTATGTCAGCCATTCCATCAACGTACGTCACCCGTTCCATCCACGTCCGGCACTGGTCTATCTCTAGATTCAATTTTGTATAGAGGGGATATTAGACTATTAAGTACAGTTTTAGATTCTACATTACACAGATATACTATGAGGTATACTTCTAACTTAGACTTTGCGCAGAAGGGATATTTAGGCATGCTTCTAACCTCAATGCTGTTGTGTACACTTCTAAATTGAACTAAGCGCAGAGAGACTATTCTGGACACTAGTCAGTTCAATTAGGGCACGCTAATAGGCACACTTCTCCCAATTCGACTTTATACAACTTTATACAAAATTCAACTTTCACAGAGAGGCTATTGGGCACACTTCTAAATACAACTTTCCATGAGCGGCTATTGGGCACACTTCTAAATTCACTTTCACAAGGAGGCTCTTGGGCACACTTCTAAATACAACTTCTAAATGTACTTCTAATTCAGCTTTTCACAGAGAGGCTATTGGGCACACTTCTAAATTCAACTTCTAAATGCACTTCTAGATTCTACTTTTCAAAGAGGGGATATTGGGCACACTTCTGGATTCAACTTTCACAGAGAGGCTATTGGGGACACTTCTAAATTCAACTTTCAATGAGCGGCTATTCGGCACACTTCAAATTCAACTTTCATAGAGAGGCTATTGGGCACACTTCTAAATACAACTTTCCATGAGCGGGGAACGCTTCTAAATTCCATTTTCACAAGGAGGCTATTGGGCACACTTCTAAGTTCAACTTTCAGAGAGGGGCTATTGGGTATACTTCTAAATTCACAGAGAGGTTATTGGGCACACTTCTAAATTCAACTTCTAAATGTACTTCTAAATCCAACTTTCACCTAGAAGCTATTGGGCACACTTCTAAATTCTACTTCTAAATGCACTTCTAGATTCAACTTTTCACAGAGGGGCTATTGGGCACACTTCTAAATTCGACTTCTAAATGCACTTCTAGATTCAAGTTTTCACAGAGGGTATATTGGGCACACTTCTAAATTCAACTTTCAATGAGCAGCTATTGGGCACAAATCAAATTCAACTTTCACTTAGAGGCTATTGGGCACAGTTCTAAATTCAACTTATAAATGCACTTCTAAATGCAACTTTCACCTAAAAGCTACTGGGCACACTTCTAAATACAATTAAATTTTCACAGAGAGGCTATTGGGCACACTTCTAAATTCAACTTTCAATGAGCGGCTGTTGGGCACACTTCTAAATACAACTTTCACATAGAAGCTATTGGGCACAATTGGTATATGGTTTGTGGCTGGTATTACTGGCTTATGTATATCCAGTAATATATGTGTCTCATCTGACACTGCCTTCATTTCAGCATGCAAAGAAGGAATCACTCACAACACTTACACACACCTTCCTACCTTGCAGGTATCTCTTTACTTTTCCTTTCTTGCTATTTTAGCCACAGTGGTAAATTAGCAAATGCTTTACCACTCTGGTATAAACATCAAACCCTTGTGATTCCCCTGTATAGAAAAGATTCACAGACGCATGAATGACACCAAAATCCCAGCATTTGTTTTTTTTGTACACTCTGTAATATTATAACAATTATAGACAGAAATATGTCTTACCACAAGGTATCACAGCATCGCCTACAAAATAGAAAAGAGAACAGAAAACAAGCAGGCACATTGCAAAAAAAACGAATTTGGTGTTCAACATTTTAAACATAGAGAAATGTGAACATGCAGTATTCTTTTTTTTAAAACTTCCTGCACTGCCAACACATTATGTGATCCCATTCATTCTTGTTCCTCACTTGGCACTAACTCACCCAGGCCAGTGAAGTCCAAAACTCTTGTTGTCAGGATTTTCTCTGTATGACCTTGCCGCTTTGCAAACCCAGTACCAAGAACTCCTTTGCATGTGTGGGGAGCTGCCAGCTGTTAAGTTCATAGCTAGCACTCACACACACATGGAGTCCAGCAGCATTTATTATGTAGCACCGTCTGTCTCTCTGTCCCAGCACGATCTGAATGCTTCCCCTGGTTATTCCTTAAGAAAACTCCTCCTGCCTATCACCCCTAGGTCAGCCCTCTATTTACGTGGATTATCCACCTACAATCCCTACCAATCAGAATAAAAGAATGTGCTGCATTATTTCTTTGCCTGTTTAGAACAATGAAGACTTCAGCCCCGCAAAATAACTATTTCATGTTCCTTTCCTGCTGGTGCATATTTCTGCTCTTCACAACAACAAGAAAACACTCACATGAACTGAGTGTGCATCTCTTCATGGAAAATAAAGTGAATTTCAAACCGTGCATGTAAAAACATAGAAGCCTTTCATTGTGCACAAAAACTGCCTTAATAATGTTAGTGAAGTTGAAATTAATATATTAGTAAGGCAGTTAATACAAGGTTAATTAGTTATGTATTTCTAATGCATTTCGCACACATTAAAAAATCTAAATTAAAAAAATGTGCACCTCTTCATTTTAAAATGACAGCACACTATGCTAAAACTTTTTTTTATTAAATGCTCTGAAAACATTGCCTTTAATGAAAACTGCTCTGCACCTATTGTGCATCTATTTTGAAATTTAAATATTTCATAACAAACCATTTCTTAATCATAACAAAAGTAAAACAGATCCCAAATGGGGCCCATCAGTCCTCACACACATGTGCATGTGCATGTATAACGAAATATTGTACACTTATATTTCCAACCAAAGTGTCCACATATGTTTGAATGTCTTTTCAATCATAGTCTCTATATATGTGTGAAATCAACATTTCTTATTAGTGTATATGTGTGACAACAAAACAATACAATAAAACAAATGACTAACATAACTAACTAAAACAATTAAATAAAATAACACACTTGTGGATCCCCATTATTCCATTGTCAGTCACATAGGCCAGTACTATGCTCCACCAGAAACGCTGCAAAATTAAGTTCAACTAACTACTGTTCCATTGATGGCATTCACCATCTTCATGACCGCACCTCAGAGATTTCCTGATCACCAAATTTTCATTACATAATCCCTTCAGTGGAATTCTTTCTGCCTGGTGCTCCTTGGGCGTTTCTCCAGAGAAATCATCTCTTTTAGCATCCCAGTCTATTTGTCTCCACTTCCATATTTCGGTCCGGGCTCAATGATGACTTGTGCTCCCGTGGCTTTTAGACTCACCATGATCAGCATGCCAAAAATCCATTTTGCCAACGCTATTATCATTGTTTTCCGTCCTGCAGACATGGTCTTCGCCCCCATCCAGGGCTTTCCTGGGACTTCCTTCTGTGGACTCCAGGAATCCGTCATCTCTCGCGTCCTCCAGTCCTGCGACCTCTGGCCCATGCCAATATGTCAGTTAATCATGTCTAAATCAAATAGAAAAGGAACAGATTAAGTACATAGCACTATACCAATTTTACCATTTCTGCTACTTTGCAAAAACAAATATATGGCCGAAACATTATGATCCTTTACCTTTGAATACGTGCAATCAAGCACATGTTAGAGAAAAACAACTATATTTACATCTCACAATTTTCATGCAGAATACTTTACCACATTGTACCATAGTAAGATAACCTTCCATTAATACACATTAGCACACTTTTTCCAAATCTGGCACTTTCATTTGCATCTATATCCACACTAAACAATATATCTGGTTTTTCATGGCGTGAGACATATACCACCTTGTCATTAGGTTATATGCAGTATGAAATAGCCAACTGCATCTTTCTTTTCCATGTAATCAGTACATTTAACCTGTCTCTACCTGCTCAAGTCTCGTAACTTCATGCTTCGGATGACAGGGCTTAATTTGGTTAACATGAACAAACTGTTCCGTCACCATTTCACCCTCTGTCTTTAATATTTTATAGACTACTGGGTATACTTTATCTATTATTTTAAAAGGACCTTGCCATGTCACAAGAAATGTTGAGTTTTTATGTTTACTTTTCCTGAAATTAAACTTATATACCCGATCACCTATTTCATACTCTTTCACAGAATTCTTCAGGTGACTGATCTGTACCCTCCTTTTAGTACCTATTCTTCCTGCCTGTATTTTATTAGCATCTTGATCATCTAGGGAGGGTGTTCTAATATTCTCATCAACTCCCTCATCAATAATTTTATCTGTGCGTGAGTTGTCTTTCTTAAATCTGCCTCTTTGTTCCTTTGGAATGTTATGTTCTTCTCCCTTTGAATTGTTTCTAAACTCTTGATTCACGTGGGGTGGGCAGCGGGGTGTACCTGTTCTTTGGTTATAATCCCCTGGTGGCAGTGATTGATTGTATTGACGTGGAGCATAGTTCATATTCTGCCTCGTGTCCTGTCTCTCATTTTGTGAGTACTGTCCCCTATGCTGATTCCCATTTTCAGTAAATCGATCCACATACCATGGTCTGTCCTGGTTACCATATATCATGGAGTTGGGGTCAAATCTGCTCTGTGTCCCCAACATCTGGTAGGGACTATTACTTCTTTGATCTTGATTTTGTCTCAGATTATTGTTCATGCCTGACATATCGGGTCGATATCCTGCCTGGGGTCTGTCTCCTAAGTACCTAGGGCTAAAGTAGCTCTCCCTATTACTAGGATCATGTGACTGAAACATTGGTGCCAAGGGCGGCATCCTCTGTGGAGTACCCCTCTGTTCGGGTGTCATATTATATTTGCCGTGACTTTGAGCTGACTCAAGTAACATTTTAGCCGACCTGATCTCCATTACTGTTACCGAGGATTCTTTAGATTTTGATCTTGTTTCTTTCATTTTATCGGCCTATCTACCCTGACAGTAGAGCACTTCATACAGTTTTGTACTTTGTTGCACAATCCATTCAAGGGACTTCTCAAGATCAAACACGCGCACTAACTGGGATTTGGGGCCTTATTACGAGTCCGGGGGTAACCGAGCTGGAAAACTGGCTGGTTACCACCGGACCCGTATTACCATTCCACCTCTATGATTCCCGGAATGACCAGGGCATTACAACACCGGTGACCCAGGAATTCCGGAGGCGGAATTGTGTAAGTAGGTAGGACTCATGGGGACAATGGAAACACAGGTTCCGTCTATGACAGAGCCGCTGTTTCAATGTCCACCTGCAGGCGGGTGGTGTTAAACCCTTGAGGTCAGACCTGCCAGGAGTGACACCTCCCGCCTGCAGGACTCTTAATCAGCTGGTCTGGAAAGAACGGTGTCAGCGGTTTTACCACCACTGTTCTTTCCGGACCAGCAGGGTCATAATGAGGCCCATAATGTCTTTCTGCAAGCCATACAAATAGACAGTTTTAAACTCATTGGAATTGGGATTAAAATATACATCAAAATGAGAAAAAGCTCTTTTTAAGTCTGAAATAAATTGGCGAGGTGATGTATTTGGCCCAGCTGTGATTGTGTATGCAACTTTCTTTGCCTCCTGTAATGATTGGAATGGAGAAGAATGACGCCCAATCCATTTTTCAAATTCTGCCCATGACATGTTCTCTTGTTCATTCAATCCCCTGATGATGCTCGCTGTGGGAGCATCCAGAGTTAAGTGAAAGTATTGTCTGTATTGTTCCTTGCGTATATGAAGGGCTTTAAATATATCGCGCACCGCTTCTAAGTGGTCCTCTATACAGCACTCCCCTCCTTTTTTGAACAGTTTGATCAGGGCCGTGATTGACTTCATTATCTTGATAGGGCTACTTGGCGCTATATCTGGAATGGCATTACTTTGTGGTTCAACCATTTTCCCACGTGTATGGGATTGGTGGCAACCCCCAATGGGTGAGTCAAACCCCCAAAGGCGCTATCTCCCCATGTAGAAATAAAATTCACCTCAATCCCATTGAATGTGGTACCGTGTCGCTTGTCTTGGGACTTGAAATCGCATATCTGCTGTTCCAAATCCTTGTACTTTTTAAGAAGTCTGTCTGCCTCCTTACGCAAGTATGTGTTTTCACCCATTTTATTAACCGCATTTTGCATATCGCTCATTTACATTTGACATTCATTAAACTCTTTGTCTTGCTTGTCTCTTTCTTGAAACATTTTAGCTATCTCTTGTTCAACAGTCTAAAGCTCACCTTCTTTCTCTAAATTCTCTCTTTGTAAAACTTGTATTTTTAAAATAGCCTTGTCTTTATCTTGTCTAATGTGACCTACCAATCCTTTCAAGTGTGTTAATTCTTGCTCACTGTCCTCAAACAGTTATTTCCTTTGAGACAATTGAGTGTCAAATTCTTTACACTTTGATTACATGTCCTTTTGACATACCTCCAGTTATGCTCTTAACTTTTCTCCTGTTAACTAGCTCCATCTAATTTGACTTTTAGTCTGCTAATTAGCTTGGCATCATTTTCTTGCATTCGCAGAGACCTTTTTAAAATTAACCATGTTTTGGCACATAACCGTATCAAACAGTCTTTCTCTGTAGGTTTGTCAGCAGAATTTAATAATCTCAGAAGACAGACCTGAATTTTGCTACCCTCTTCAAAAATGTTGTCCAATGGTTCTTTCTGAAATTCCCCATAGATACGGTCATGCCATTCTGTGGCATCATTTGATGACCATGTTCCATGTGCATATAATATTGTCTCCAAATATTTCACCAACTCTGGAAATGTGGCATCAATTTGAGACATTCTGACATTCACTTTCTCACACTGCTCTCACAAAATGAGTCCCCTTTAATTCAGGTATGGCAGTGTGGAACACACTTGCCATGCCCAGTAGATGCTCTACAGTCTGTTCCGTCAGGGCCAATGCACCATTATGTAGGGGGGTTTGTCTTATTGGGGTAAATTTGGGATTTGGTGGTATTTTCTTACCATGATATTTTGGTGGTATACTGGCAGTAAACTGGCCTCACATTTAGAGATAGTTAAGTATTACTCTATTTTGGTGATAATATAATATTAGCTTGTGTTGGTGGTAATTTTAGTGGTATCTTACTTTATGGTATTTTCAGAATCACCTTATTTTTGTGGTGTAGTGGTGAGCATGTTTTTTTATACTACAACCCCATCATAAAACAAACCTTTCCTCTTTATTAGAATGTCTTTTGGTTTCCTTTAGAGAACCACCAAACCTATCACACTTGAGAGAACCCAATGAGTTTATTCAGAACGCCACCTATGGTTTGTGGCTGGTATTACTGGCTTATGTGCATCCAGTAATCTATGTGTCTCATCTGACACTGCCTTCTTTTCAGCATGAAAAGAAGGACTCACTCACAACACTTACACACACCTTCCTACATTGCAGGTATCTATTCACTTTTCCTTGCTTGCTATTTTAGCCACAGTGGTAAATTAGCAAATACTTTACTGCTCTGGTATAAACATCAAATCCTTATGGTTACCCTGTATACAAAAGATTCACACACGCATCAATGACACCAAAATCCCAGCCTTTTTTTATACACTCTGTATTATTATAACAATTATAAACAGAAATACATCTTATCACATGACATCACAAGCATCTCCGCCTATCACCCCCAGGTCAGCCCTCTATTGGCGCGGCTCATCCACCTACAATCCCTACCAATCAGAATAAATGAATGTGCTGCATTATTTCTTTGCCTGTTTAGAACAATGAAGACTGTTACATTTTCCTTTCCCGCTGGTGCATATTTCTGCTCTCCACAAAAAAAATAAAAAAACGCTCACATGAACTGAGTATGCATCTCTTCATGGAAAAATAAAGTGAATTTCAAACCGTGCATGTAAAAACATAGAAAGCATTTCATTGTGCACAAAAACTGAATTAATAATGTTGGAGGAGTTGAAATTAATATATTAGTAAGGCAGTTAATACAAGGTTAATTAGTTATGTATTTCTAATGCAGTTCACACACATGAAAACATCCAATTTATAAAAATGTGCACCTCTTCATTTTAAAATGACAGCACACTGTGCTAAAACGTTTTATTTTTAACTAAATGCTCTGAAAAAATTGCCTGCTGGCTATTACTGAAAACTGCTGTGCACCTATTGTGCATCTATTTTTAAATGGCTGCATTTAGATATTGCATACTGCCCACAGACTAATTTCTTTCAAAAATAATTGCTGCATTTTGAAAAACTGGGCCAGGCGGCATTTCCATACTCCATACTGCATACTGGCAATTAAATCCCCATATATATCCTTACAGAACCCATGAGGGGGAATCACCAGAAACAATTTATTCAGTGGCACCACCCATTTATGACACTGAACACCAAAGAGTAGCAGTCTTAAGAGATGATCACACACAGTCTTAAGAGATGATCACACGTGATAATGGTGTTGGATGCACTATGCACTCTTTATACACATATAAGAATCAATCAAGCAAGTATGAAAAGACCTGGCACAAAGTATTGAGTGCTTCACACATGCCTCACCCTTAATATGTTTAAGATAATGCCAATATGAAGTATATTAATAGTGGATCGATTTGTGTTTTCGTTTATTCTTCTTTCCCATATCATACCAACCTGCCCTAAGCTGATGAATTTGGTATGTACATTTATTTTATTTCTTCATTGTTATGAACTATATACCATGTTTATGTTATGATATTGTTTAAACTAACAGCCTTAAAAAGTGTCAGCTGTAACAAGAGAATAAAACTGGGACAGCAAAATGTATGACTCTTTTATGTACTGTTGACTAGACTAATGATGAAAATTGTGCATACTATCTAACATGGGCATAATGCGGAACACCAGCACAAGTAACCAATCCGTACTAACTATGTCATCTGCATTTTTTCAGACAGTCACTACCACATTCAATGACAGTGACATGTCTGGGACTAGCTCCGGAATGGAAAGTCCACCAGAGCCACCACAAGGACACAGTCAACCACTTGCACTACCACCTCCAAAACATCCACTGCTGCCATTACTGTCACTGCCACAACTGTTTGTTTGTCATACCAGCAGCAGTTGTTCTACCATCTGCACTCCTGTATGTGATAAAATAAACATTACCCCTGCTGCAGCCTCTGTTCCCACCCCCACATCATCATGCAATCAAGTGACCAGATGATGTGTTTCAGTTGCATACCCACAAGGAAGCCACCTGCCTGTGTATCCTTCAACTTCCATTATCATGCCTACACCTTCACTGTGAGGACCTCAACTACCTGCAGCCAGAAGAGGCGATCACAGTGAGGTTGTGGTTGTACAAAAGACAACATGTGTAGGTTTACACCACAATATAGGGGAGCAGGACTGACAGAGTGACCCCAATGGCATCTGAAGACTGACAACCAACAGAACACATGCAATGAGGATGAACTTTGAGGTGCTGTTGGTTTATGCAATGCTCCACATGGCTTGTCACCACCCTCTTCAGTGGATGGAGGGACGTGCTTAATGGACCTTTCACTTAGTGTGCTGAACAGGCTGTGCACGAAGGAGGAGAGGCAATGTGCCCGAACAGAACTGCAGATGTTATATGAGATGTGTTGCATCCCAAAAATGGTTTTGAGGGAGGAATAAAGGTTTGAAATGTCCTTTGGTGTCAATTAATGGTGAAGGAGAATGCCATCTGCAACAACCCTCCCAAGCTACAGATTGAGGAATGTCATGGAGTCCACAAACTCTGGCTTCAACCTCAAGTGACACGATGGAACGGTCCATGCACCACCAAGTCAGCCGGTCCAGCCCGACCTGACACTGAGCAGACACAAATACGTGTTTGCTTTTAAGTCTCCAGTAAATAGAATACAGGTCAAATGAACATTTCAATACTTTTATCACATACAACATTCCTGAATGTCATAAAGGATGCAGCACTTTAAAACATGACTTTATGTGAAGTTGAATTTAAAAAAAATGCAATACTGCTTGATTTTCAAATGAACCTTTTTATCTCACTGCACTAGACACTTCTAGCAATGTTGGCGCACAGTAAACCTTTAAAAGCAAACACTTTTCCTTTATTTTGGAGACCCTTTTCATCAACGCAATACAACACCTCTCTTCTTTTAGGGAACACCTTCCCACGTTCTGTGGGGATGTACTTTCAAATCAGCGACTTCCCTCTGTTTAAATTTGGGAACACACTGTTCTGCCCCAACACGAATCCAGTTACTCATTTGATCATTTGGGACTCCCTCTACCTTTAAGCAGGGCCTCTGCAATGAGGAGCAGTAGGGAATTTCGTTTTTATCCACCCCGTCTTTTAGGGAACTGTGGGGTTGGCAAAAACAGTAGGAAATCCAATTACTTTATAGGCTATAGTACTTTTTTATTCACACTGGAAGAAAGGTTGTTGATTTCAAACCTTAACACGATTACTCCATGTAATTCAGCTATATGGGAATTAATTTAATTATTATTAGATAAACGTGCTTTACTGCAATCCCCACCCAGTTATTAAGGGGAAGCTATGAATTCAAGCAGGTCCCCACAAGACTTAGTTTGGATTGGCACATTAACTTACAGAATGATCTCTGGGTCTGCACATACAAAAGGACAACTAGGTCATCAGGGCTCTCCAAATCATCTCATGGCCTCAGGGACTCAGTTATGCAACCTCTCCTGGACAAAGATTCCATGCTCTTCTTTCTCCTGGTTTACTCCTGTGATTGCATCAGCAATTCCAACCCAGGTGATATCAGGCAGCTTCTTTAGTCCTTCATTTCCAAGGCAGATCTCCCTTTTCCATTATTTGTCAACACATAAACCCATAATCTTACGCACAAAATTTTTTAAATTATCATATGCCATCTTATTGGCTATACATTTTCATTGGTCGACTATTCTCCATCCCTTTATATAAGGGCTGGCTTCTTTTCCATGATTGGTACCTAGTTACACGTTGCGTTACTGAAATGGTCTGCCATTGCCAGTTCTAATGAAACATGTCCCATTTCCACACAATGCTGCATGTGCACATGTTTTTCTCGTGTTTTACTCAAAACGTATAACAGTTGTCAACACAGACATCTAATTTATTTAGTTAACACCTCTTTGAATCTCCACTTTTTATATTTTCTGGGTACTTACCATGCAATATTAGGTTATAAATTTTGCTCCCAATGTCGAATTATAAGGGGTGTGGTGTCACTAGCAAAGTCTGTTCATTACAACCCCCTTGATATCTAGGTTATCTTTCTTTGACATACAGTTCCCAAGAAAACTAACAGAATATGAAACTCAACACAACTCTATGTCAAAATAATCTCATTTTTCAATGTTCACATTACATCTCTTTAAGACGTAATTACTGGTCTGGACACCGGCTTCCTTGGTTAGTGTTCCTGCCATACAGTCCATTAGCATTGCTTTTGGGTCGAAGATCAAGCCATGAGTCTGCTTATCTTGAAGAGCATAGCAGATGGTCCCACCTCCATGTTCAGGGACATTTCCCCAGGAGCAAGCCTGTGATAAGTATCTCTGAACTGACAACAAATCGAATTTAAAATACATATATTTTTAAGAGTTCAACCCCTTTAATGGCAGTCTTTCTGTTGAACCAGCACATCACAAATATTGCTCTGTCATGCATGAATACCACTCTTTTCTCTGGCCCTGACACTTCAAAACAATTGTTTTTCCGATGCAGAGCCTGAGAAGAGCATGTTATGGGGGACGGTCACTGTTTTTAACTTTCAGAGGAAGAGTCTTTATACTCAGACAATCCTTCTGTGCTCTGAATAACTGACATGTCCAATCTGTGACATTTACTCTTCATGTGAGGCCTTTTAATATCTTGCATCATGCAGTCAATGTTCATATGTATATCCTCATGTATATGGTCACTGGGCTCTGGCCATGGAGATTTGTTTTCCCATGTGTATACTGTTCTTAGCTGCACGACTTTTCATGTTAACTGTGTCTATGTCAGCAAGATTACACTTTAGACAAGTCACTTGTTGAAAAGCAGGTCTGTGGTTTAAACGTACATGGATAGCCCATGTTGTATTCTTGATTATCAATGTGTGCAGCCTTTTGATGTGTGTCACTGGAGAATTAAATGCTCCCCATTCAATTTGGCAGTGAGCGCTGTGTGTTTTAATGCACTGCATTTTAGGAACACTTTCCCATGGACTGTTTGAACAGAGCACTTTCATATCTTTTTAAACTGTTGGCCTTTTTGTTGCAGAATCACATTTTCCTTCCCCTTTAGGCCTAACTTATCCTTTCTTGTAATTGGATTCTGCGGCTGCCATTAATTCCCACAATTCGCCCCGATCCTTGAATCTTGCTTCGTAGTGGTTGTGAAAGGGCAGGGTAAAGTGTTTTTTTTACTCAAATCAAATTCTTTGATGGAGCA
Source organism: Ambystoma mexicanum (assembly GCF_040938575.1). Classification (NCBI taxonomy): domain Eukaryota; kingdom Metazoa; phylum Chordata; class Amphibia; order Caudata; family Ambystomatidae; genus Ambystoma; species Ambystoma mexicanum. The sequence continues at coordinate 1,171,132,205 of NC_090922.1, forward strand.
CGTCCTGCTCTCTGTACTATAACAGGGAGTAGGTGGTCTAGTCTCGACCTCTTGCCTTTGGATTCCAGGGGTACGGTAACAGAACACCTCCATCTTTTCCCCTTGGTTCCTTTAGATGGTCCTCATTGGTCCTCCCAGGCATCCACTTCATCAAGTCCCCAGGCTGGAAGGAAGGATGTTAATATTTATTTAAAGAGAGCAGTAAAAAGAATTGTTAAGTATTTTTGTTTAAAACTTAATTGCCTGGATAATATTACTCAGAATTTGAGAGACAATATTGCATATCAATTAAAAGACATGTATCTTCATTTTTCTTGCATGGAAGACAATCGTTTTTTTCCTTCTTATCAACATTTCTGATGAATATCACTTAAATTACTCATGCGTTATATATTTTAGTTTCCATCCATGGTTTTTGGTCTTATCTTTCATTCCTCAATGGTTCCTCAGCTCTAACTTCCTTGGGCTCCTCAATCACTCGCAGAGCTTTTCTGGGATGACGGATTTTTATCTGATTGATGTGGACCCATTTCTCTTCCATCTGTTCTCCTTTTGGGATGCGGATCTTCTAGGCTACAGGTGATATTTTGTCCACAATTACAAAACTACTATGCCAAGATGGATGACATTCGTGTTCCTTGGCTGTTTTCTCTGGATATGGTACAGATAAAACGTGTCATCTACCTTGAGCTCTTTTTTCATGGTCTTTACATCATACATTGATTTAATTCCTTAGGCCAATTTCTTTAAGTTGCATTGAGCATAAAGAAAAGGGAACTGGAAGTGCTTTGTTAGGCTTTCAACATACTCATGAGTAGTGGATGTATTGATCAGTACCTCCTAATGAGTTATATAGAGCAGATGCTGAGGTAACACCATTTGTTGTCCAGTCATTAGCTCAAATGGAGAAATTATAGTTGGAGAAGCCATAGCCATCAGGATCAGTAATTGAATGTCCCAACTGGATCCGGAGTCCGCCATGAACTTCTTAAATATGCTTACGATAGTTTTTTTGCATCTCTCAACCCCTATGCTCATTGCCGGGTTGAAGGCGATGTGGAGTTATCTCTTTACCCTTAGAATCTCCCACATCTTGGTCATCACCAAAATGACTTCCTCGGTCGGATTCAATCTTTTGCAGAAGGCCAAAACAAGTGAAGATGTGATTGATCTTTAGTGCGACAGCTGTCTCCGCCTTACAGTTCGTGGAAGGAAGACATTCTACCCACTTTGTAAACAAGCATGTTACAGTCAACATGTACTTGTTTCCTCTAGAGGAGGGAATCACTGGCCCGATAAAATCAACTTTCAAATCTGAGCAAGACTGTGACTTTCCCCTTTTTTGTAGAGAAACTCTCTGTTTAGGGGAATTTGGCTGAAATTGTGCACACACAAGAACCCCCATTTAGATATATTATGATGTAGGTACCGCTCACTGGTCACATCCAAATAGGGATCTCCATACCAACAAACCATTTTGGATTCAGAGCATTTTGGAAACCTTCATCAACCTTTTGGAGGAAAACCTCCAGGATCCTCAATGGGTGGATAGAATTTTCCAATCAAAGGATACTTCTTCTGTGCAGTAATCAATTCTGCATCTGTTGTAGCTTTATTCCACTGGGCAGTTGAGAGTTCACTGTTGGCACAAGTTTGAGACCTGGTGACAGCTGTGACTGGGATTTCACCCAGCAAAGATTATGTATCTATGAAACCCCCCTGCTGAACTCCAATTATAGTCAGCTGGTCCACCAGATAATTCCCAATCTTATACAGACCCTCTATTTCGTAATTACCTCTTATCTTCTTCCAATAGATGGCCATCCCATTGAAGGTCACCAGATCATCAACAGACTGGATTAGTTTTCCATGTTTTAATCGTTTGTTGTTAGCACAACGCATGCTTCTGTTCTTCCAGTTTATCAGTTGTTCCCTGACACCATTACTGACATAGCCAGAGTCAGTGATTATCACCGGTTCTTTGAGTCTGTGGTGTACTGCAGTGAGGATGGCTTGGTTTACCTACATTAACTCTGCCACCTTACTACTTCGGGGTCCTATTTTGTAACCATCAGAGGGCTCTAGGGTATAATTCACCCAGGCATTCTCAATGCCAGCCACCAGTTCTTATTCCCCGTTTTTGGCAACATGGTATGAGCACCCATTGAGATAAACTGTGGGGATCCACGGCAAGTGTCTTCTTCATAGACATTGTGTGGGGAATTTTGGTATGCCTCCATATTGTCTTTGGTCCTTAGAATTTCCTCTCAAGACAGTTTTCTTGAGCACAATCATGCATGACAGCCATTCCTTGTGCTAAAGGACTCTTCTTGTTTGGCAGTATCTGACCTCCACAGGAAAGTCTTGCATTGACAGAATACAGGAAGTAATGCGGGAATTACTTACATTTCCCACCTGGATTCCGTCACTATATAAGTACTGCAAGGGTTGGTGAGGAGTCTCTACAATGTTGTGTTTACCCTGGTTCAACAGGTGGTAGTTTTTCAATGCCTATACCGTTGCCTGGAGTGCCTTTTCAAAGTCGTTGAATTTTTCCTCCAGAGAGGACACCGTTTTGCTCACATAAGAGATAACTTTGTTAACCTGGCCGTGCTTTTGGTACAATACCGCTGTTAAGTAGGTATCTGAAAACCCAGTTTCCATGAACTCCTTGTTCTTGATGGGGTAAGGCAAACAAGGAGCTTGGGAATGGCTTCTTTTCAGTTTTTTAACTGCCTCAGATCTCACATTTTTCCAGACCCCACTCTCGTTTGACCCTGTCCTCTGATAAATATACCAAGGGTCAAGTGATCTCTGAGTAGTCTTCATTGAATTTCCAACTGTAATTATTGAGTTGATGAAGGCTTCTCAATCTCACAGAGTGGTAGGGTCTTTTAATTTCAAAAAGGATTCCACTTCTTCCCCTCGGGGTTGAGTTCCTCTGGGATGATTTTGTGCCCTAAGAGGTTGACGCGTGTCTTAGACAACTGTGCCTTCTGAAAGGACAGTCCTGCTCTGGCTTTCTTTAGCTGAGCCAGAACATTGCGAATCTCTGCAATTTGCTCTTCCACAGTTGAGCACTTTATCATCTACATAGGCCAGGTTTTCCTTGTTTCCCAAAATCGGGCATGGCCTTATGCAGGAAGATACTGAACTAATTTCCAGAGTTTATATATCCAGGGTGTTTCGATCACCAAAGGTGAAGGGAAGCTTGCATCGATCTTCCCTACCCACGTGTACCATTCAGTAACTGTTAATCAAATCAATGTCTGTATACACTTTTGGCCCTTGGAACTGTGCCAGCCCTTGAACGATGTAGGGAAGTAGCCATCTTGACATGTGGACCCATTTGTTCAACCCTCTTAGGGTGGCAGATAGTCTTGATTGGCCATTGGCTTTTCTTATTCCCAGTAGCAGGTTTTTAAAGGTACTTTGGATCGGACGAATTATCGCACGATATTCCAAATGCTTTTTAATCTCTGTGAGTGATGCGTGGACATGAGAGGTAATCACTATTGTTTAACAAATACTGGAGCCATTTCTGGGTCCATGGGTTTGGTAGTTGAATGGATAGAAGTATGCCCAAAATCACATGAGTATAATGAAAAGATAGCATGGAAGTCCAGGAATACCTGTTTCAGTTTATGTCATTGTTCCTTGGTCTCACAAGCATCGGCAAGATTGATCTGTCCCTCAACCATCTGCCTGAAAACTGGAAATAAATCAGACATGGAAATGTCAGCGGTATCCACCAGTTGGGTTGAGAGATCTCTTTTTATGGTGTTCACCTAGACAGGAGGTTCTATGGATTAGAGGTAGTTGTTATTCACTCTAAATATCAACTTGTCCTTCCAGATGTCGCATGTTAATTTTTCCACTCCATAAGAGCATGAAGAGTACACCAAGAAATTACCCCCATGATGGGTAAAAATCTTTTCTGGAGGAATAGCGTCATTTACATCAAAACAACAGTGAGGAATCGGCCCAATTATCTCATTATCTAAATCAATGCAATAGTTTTGGGCCACACCTGCCATTCCAATAGAGGTGTCTGCACCCAAATTGATGCATTGAGGGTCGCTGTTAACTACCAATATTCAAATGGTGTCGGGTTCTAGATGCACTAAAGGGTTTGGATGCAAATATAAACCTTCTTGTTAAATGGGAGAGTTCAAATGAATATAGGTGTCCTTATATTGGAGGTTCTGCCATCGTTTGATTTTGAGGGTAATGGTGAATTGTTGTACCTGTCCTGGAATGGTGACCTCTTCTCCCATCTGAATTTGAACTCCATAAGGTATCAAAATGAGATGAGTGAAATGCTTTTTCAGTGTTGTCAAAGCCCATAGGTTTACCCTCCCATATGTGACCATATGTTGTCTTTGATCACGTCTAAACTAATTGCAGTTCGATTGAGAATGTCAGTACCCAAATAAAAGTCAGAAGGGGAATTTCTAACAACCCAACAACAGTGTTCTATAGTTTCATCTGCAGTGGAAATGTTTAGCATACATCTGCTGGGCAGGAGATGCTTGGAATTTGGTGCTTCCATCCCCACTTCCCATTTATCTATCAAGTTACAGTTGGGAATGGTCTGATCTTTTCAGAGTTTCCTGAATATTCCTTCACTGATGAAGCTTTGTCCATTATTCAGGCATACCCTTGTGAGCACAGGCTCCTCCCACTCATCTGAATGGGGAAAACAACTGTTCACCATTTTACTGAATGCCAGTCAGACTTTGAGCTGGTTCTTCGTCGTCCTCTTTCATGGCACTCAGGGTTTCTTCAGGATTCTGATTCATGACAAATGTCAAGGTATTTCTTTCTGTTGTGGAGTACCACTTAAAACTGGGAGGAAGGTTGATGTTCAAGAATTGAGAAGGGTTCCCATCACCAGTTTGTTCTCCTACAGAGATTATGGTGATGTCTGGCAGTCTGATTAGTCTGGATGTGAAATTCCACTTTCTCAGAACGCTGTTAGTTTAAATAGCAAGTGCCATTCAAACTCACATAATCTGAACTAATTTTTTGTTTTATAGGCCGGCTAGTCTTGGTCCAGAGGACCTTGTTCACACATTCGATCAGAGGTGATAACCTCCGAAGGAGATTTTTCCCCGGTAAACAAGGCGTGCCCTGTAGAGTCATAACGATGCTATCCAATTTTTATTTCCAGATCTGCAGTACCTTCAACGGAAATATCATTCCCATCACAACTCTCTCCTTCTCTCCACACATCACAGAACTTGCCAGAAAGACCCATTTCTTGCTGCACCTCCTCAGAGGTATTCTTCCTTTTCTCACCTTCCCCCAGAAGCTCACAGTCTCCAGAGCCCTGGTCCTCTCTAGGCTGGACTACTACTTCTGAAACAGTCTTTTTCTCAATCGGCCTAACTCGAGTCTTCACCCTATCCAATTCATCCAGAACAGGACCACACAAATTATCCCTGGCCTCAAGCCCAGGGACCTGATCTCTCCAGCCCTGAAACCCCATCACAGGGTCCGGGTGATATGATATGAAATTATATGATGTGGCATTTAGAACATGCCAAGTGATTCTAGGTGTGACATGACAAGGAGGAGGAAAAAAAGGGAGGACAAAAAAAACATTTTACTAGGCCTTGTGTCACTCAGATCGTGCACGTGTGGGGAATTGGGAAGGGGAGAGGTGCCAGGGGGAGGAGAAGGGGGAAGTGCAGTTAACTCACAAGTGCAGCAAGTGGGTGGTTCATAAGTGCAGAGAGATACAGATGTAGACCCTTAAGTGCTGGGGAGCCCGGAGACAGTGTGAGGGCAACTGGACATGCAGGAATCTGAGCCTGAGTACAGAGGGTGACCAGATGACCAGTACATGGATCAGTCAGGTGCATCAGCAGGATAGAGGAAGAGAGAAAGCAGAAATGAAAAGGAAGGTCTTGAGTTGCTTCCAGAACCGGAGGTAGTTCTGCTCAAGTTCGAGAGAGGCAGAGAAGCTGTTCCAGAGGGAGGCCCCAGCCGAAGAGATAGATCGGCCCCCAGCTTTCAGATTGGAGAAGCATCTGAACCTCAGAGAGGTGGAGGTGGACTAGCGGAGAGCTCAAGAAGGAAGGTGTTTTGGAAGAGAACGTTGAGGTAGAGCGGTCACAGGCCCCAGGCAGCCTTGTAGATGATGCAGAGAATATTGTACTTGAACCTTGCAGCCATGGGAGCCAGTAAAGAGATTTCAAAGCTGGAGAGATATGATCCCTGGGCTTGAGGCCAAGGACAATTTTCACAGTCCTGTTCTGGATACATTGTGAAGGTCAAAGAGTAGAGGCAGGAAGATTTAGAAAGATGATGTTGCAATAGTCCAGCCTAGAGAGGATAAGAGCCCTGGAGACAGTGAGCTTCTGGAGGAAAGTGAGAAAAGGAAGAATACCTCTGAGGAGGTGCAGCTGATAGTTTGAATTCTTTGAGATGTCAGAGATGTGGCAGAGAGGTGACTGCAAGGATCAAGTTTGAGACCCTCTGCATCATCCGCTTTCTGGGGCCATGGCCCTCACTACCTTGAACTCTCTCTTCCTAAGTACCTTCCTAAGCCCTCCGCTCATCTACCTCTAATTCTATTTGGGTGAGTTGCATCTCCAAGCAGAGAATTTTGGATAGATCTCTCTTCTTTGCATGTGCCTCCCTCTAGAACGCCATTCCTGCCTCTCCCCTCCTTTAGCCAGATATCCTTAAGTTCTGAATGTTCTTCAAGACCTTCTTTTTCTCCTAGTCCTCCTCACTCTACCCTGCTAACCCTCCCTTGCTCCTGCTCTGTCTACTAACTGGCTGCTTGCCGTCCTCTGATTCATATGGGACACCACCCCCCATCCTGACCAGTCTCCCTGCACTTGTTGCCTGGCCCACCCTGCACTGCTGCCTGACTAACCTTGCACTACCAGGCTGTAATTGCCCCCTGTAGTCCCAGCCTTCCTTGCAATTAACTCAGGGCCCTGCAGCTCTGGGTCCACTTCTCCTTGTACCCTCTCCCCTGCATTTCTTGTTGCGCACTTGCATGATCTAAATTACACTAGGCCTAGTAAGTTGTTTGTCTTGTCCTCCCTTTGTTCGTCTCTCTTGCTGGTGCCGCCTTGACACACTTCTGTATAGGAACATACTAAATAACAAATCAATCAATCAATCAATCAATTGACATTTTGGAGTTGTCATGGAAAAGGTAGGAGGGGAATCTGGTGACCCTCCCCCTTCCTATATTGAGTTGGTTGAATGCCTTTTTTGACTGAAGAGTGGCTTGGGATGCCGTATCCATAAGAACTGATAATTTAAACTGCCCTTGTACTCTGACCAGGGCATAAAACATGCCCTCTTTTTCCTCAAGGTTGCCTAGAAAGTGTGAGTTATTTTCCAGCTCAGTGGTCATTTTATTGATATTGAACTCTGACACTGTGTGATCTTGGGCAATTTTCTGTGTCGGAGATCGGGAATCTGTCGAGAGGACTTGACATTTCTCTATGAGCATAGTTGGGGGATCCTCCTTCCTCTGCAGATTCTTTGCTGTCACCCTTTACCTGAAGACAGTTCTCAGAACTTTGTGGGGAAGTACATCTACAGTTTCTGTATTATATGGCTCGCATGTTTAGGTTCTAGGAATTTCTCACTCTGAGTCGGTCTCCATACTTACCCTGTCAAACTTAGGGTGCCTGGGGACCCATTTTTCTTTGGGAAGGATACCCCCATTCCTGAAAAGAAAGTATCCTTACCTGAATCCTCTGAGGATTCTCCTCTTTCAAGAGGATCATTTGGTTTTTGGCTCCAGAAGGTGAGTTTTTCTTTGACCCCTTCTACTTACCCTATGTTATTTTAGTTCTCGCTTCCTGAGGGGCAGAATAATCTATATCAGGCTGAGATGCTTCCAGGGGTTATGTTTTAGTGAGAAAGGTAGCTTCCTCAATGGCTTAGCATCTCCCTTCCAGCATGGCCTCATCCCCAGGGACCTGTTGCCTGTCAGAACTTTACTTCAGTCATTTCATTCCCAGGGACTCAGACCCAGGTGTTGGGGTTTTCTGAGGAGCCTGCACAGTTTGGGTGTTCAACTGAGCCCTCAGCCTGCTCCACAGGTCATCATTTAATTGTTGGACGGGTCACTCCACTTGTCTATCTTGTTCAGGGTTATAGGGAGGTCTCTCCTCATACCTCTGCTGCTCACTAAAAGGGTACTATCCCTTCTAGCAGAGTAGCTTGGGTATTGGAAATTTCCTCCATAGTTTTCATTTCTGATTCTCCCTTCTCCCAGGATCAGAAATCTATTGTCCTGGAACTGGGGAAAATGATGAGGATTGCTCTGTAAGTTTTGGATTTTGAGGGCACTTGTTAAAAAAATTCAGGTAGGGAGGTGGATTGGTACTTCTCTCCTGCAGAGGTTTGAACAGAGGTTTCCTGGGGAAGCACCTACCTGGTTTGGCCCCCTCCGTTGTGCCGTGGGAGTGTACACATACCCCGGGTTCAGTTTTGGATGCTTATATCACAGACTTACACAGGTGGCAGTGTCAGAGGGGTCATTGTTCTGGAATCTTGCCTTACTACCATTCAATTGTGCTGGGATATAGTGTCCCCTCTGCCTTTCATTCTGCTTGATGGCAGGCTGAGTATTTTTAGGGCCCTCTGTCTCTAGGTCCAACTGAGCTATAGTTTTTACCTCTGTCACCAGGAGCGGGAGGAGTGGTAGATGGTTTTGTGGTTAGTATTTTCAGTGGGCTTCTGGACTTCAACAATCATGGTGCCTTGCTCCATTACCCAATTCAATGTCTTGCGCTCTTCTAAATCACTCACTAACTGGGTAATTATATATATGGGAATCACATGGAAATAAGTGGTCACAAATTCCCTTCTATTCGTATTCACCAACCTGGAAGTCTGCGCAATTCCAGTATATGCATCCATAGGGCCTCTTGTGGGTTCCTATGAGTGGACAAGTGTTTCAAAATGGCTCATTTATAGGTAGTCCTCCAGTCCTGCAAAGAAACAGGAGAACTAATGAGAACATGTCAATTTTTCAAAATCCATGCAATTGACATCATTTTTATCTCAATTGTTGACATAATTTGCTCATAAAGTTCTAAGTGCTCACATACGGAATACTTATCATCCTTATGGTATGGGGTCAGGAAGCTCTTTATGGCTTTGATTTGTCTGATTGGGTCTTTACCAAAAGCCTTTCTCTGTTTTGCTGCCTTTTTGTGCCTTTGCACTTGAGTCCATTCACATTTTGACTCAGAGCTACTATTTGAACTCCATTAACTGTATTTTAAGTGTTCCCTATGTCTATGAGATTGGGAATACCTCCCAGAATCACGGGATCTGGACTCCTTTCACCTTCCCCACTTTGAACTTTCATGGTCAATTTCCGTGTTGTCACTTTTAGACCCAGGATAGAGCACAGTCTTTTCTTCAGACTGTGTCAGTGGGTGCTACCCCCCGCCCCCTTCCAGGTAGGATCGCCCCATTCACCTAAATACATGGAGGTTTTTTCAGAATGTCCCTCCTAGGCTGAGGCTTTTGTTTGTTTGTTTGTTTGTTTATTTATTTATTGTGCGCACCGGACCCTGAGGTAGCAGGGCGCAAGAGACAAGGAGGTTTACAGCTTGGTTATAGACGTTACAAGTTGAAAAGCAGGCAAAGAGGACATTTCTTGACTCTGCAATGTGAGACAAGTACAAGTGCAGATAAGGCGCAGCCAAGCAGTCGAATCTATGACTAGCGTTTACAAAAAAGCAGGTCATTGCGTGTCAGGTGAAGTAAGAGTGGAGGTGCGAGGGGGAGAGTGCCATTTATATTGCATTCTCGGTGAGCCATTTTATGGTATTCTTTCTGAAGTTGTTGAACGTTTGGTCGGATCTAAGTGCATGAGGTAGGGCGTTCCATAATTGAGCTGCCTTGACTGGGAAGATGCATCCTCCAATAGTGGTTAGTTTAAATCTGGGCACTATGAGGCAGTTAGGGCTGACTGTTCTTGTAAGTCTAGTGGGATTTTTTTTGTTAAAATGTTCTGTAAGGTAGCGGGGGGCTTTGTTATTTAAGCATTTGTGGATGAGGGAGACAGATTTAAGGTTTTTTTTTTTCTTGGGTGGAGAGCCATTTGTGTTTACGTCTTATTTCTGAGATATGTGCTCTTCTAGGGATACTTAGGGCCGCTCTAAGTGCATTATTTTGGAGGACTTGAATTCTATTGATGATTTATTTAGTTGTCCCTATGTAAAGGGTGTTACAATAGTCTAATCTTGATAAGATGAGGGCTCTGGCTAGGATAAAACAGCTGTCATCTGATAAGAATTGTTTCCTGGCGCGTATTAATTTACATGTATAGGCCGTGGATGAGGCCAGTGAGTTCACCTGTTTGGTTAAGGATAGTGTCAAATCAAGGTAAAAACCAAGGGTTTTTACTTCTCTGGCGACCTTGATAGTGTTGCCATCGATGATGAAGGTTGAGTAGTTTTGGTTGAGTTTGGAGATGCGGGCTGTGGTGCCCAGGATGATGAGCTCTGTTTTGTCATCGTTCAAGCATAGGCCATGGTTAGCCATCCATGCTTGAACGATGCTATAGACTCTGTTCACCAAAGCCAGATCTTCAACGTAATCCCCAGTAAGTGGTAGGAGAATCTGGGTATCGTCTGCGTAGTTGGTATAGGTGATAACTAGATTGTCGAGATCGTCAAAGAGTGGCTTGGTGAAGATATTATAAAGTGTTGGCGAGACACAGGATCCCTGGGGCACTCCGCAGGTGATAGGTATCGGGTCTGCTGCTGCTGCAGGGAAGAACACCCTCATGGTCCTGTTACTAAGGAATGACTGTATCCAGACTATAGCCTCTCCTGAGAAGTGGGCCGCCGAGTCCAAGTGATTACATAGGACTCTATGGTCCACCAAATCAAAGGCGGCTGTGAGGTCTAGAAGGAGGAGGAGAGCTAATCTGCCCTCGTCTCTAAGTGAATCTATTTGGCCCTTTAAGTCAATAAGGGCGGTCTCTGTGCCATGTTGCAGTCGGAAACCGGATTGGCGGGTGCCAAGGAGATGGTTCATCTCAAGGAAGTTCTGGATTTGGGTGTACGCTACCTTGTCTAATATTTTTAGTAAGAAAGGCACCGTGGTGATGGGTCTATCATTTGTGGGAATGTTGGGGTCCAATGTTTGTTTTTTCAGAAGGGGGAGTACCCAGGATTCCTTTAAGTTGCGTGGGATGGTGCCCATAGTGAAGGAGGCATTAATAAGCTTTGTGATGAAGGGGGCTAGATCTCTAGCTGCGTCCTTGATCAGTTGTGCGGGGCATTGGTCACCTTTGCAGTTAGACGGTTTAAGAGTCAGAATAGTCTTCTCCACCTCAATCACTGAGACCTTGGAGAAATGGAATTGGGTAGATTCTTTGGGTTTGGGTGTGGGAGTTTTGTCCAAAGGAGGTTGGGTAGGTAATGAGGCTTTCTTTAGGGCAATTTTAGTTTGGAGGTTGGTCACTTTGTTGGTTAGTGCCAGTTGTATGTCTGTACACCAGGTTTTATCTTTAATGCAGTCATCCTGTACTGCGATAGGAGTTTCCAATTCTTTTAGGATGGAGAAGAGCTCCTTCATACTGGAGTTGGCTTGGATGATCCTATTGTTATAAGTTTCTTGTTTGGCCAGGATGATATCTTTTTGTATTGCAAAGAGATGGTTATTAGGTTAGTTTTATTTTCAACGGTAGGATGCCTGTTCCATGCCGTTTCGCATTTTCTCTTCTGTAGTCTTAGGTTTTTTAAGTGGGGTGTAAACCAGGAGTTCAGGTGCTTTTTTGGTTTGCTGTTCCTAAGTTTAAGCAGAGCAACTCTGTCGAGGGCAATGGACATAGCATTATTGAATTCCTCCACTAGGATCCCTGGGTCGGTATGGTCTGGTAGAGAATTAAGTTTGGGTAGGATGTGGGGCAGAATATTATCCGCTGTGATATTTTTCTTATTTCTGGTTAAAGTGGGTATGGCGGGAGTGGGTGTTAAAGCTATGGGTCTTTGAGTGTTGAGGGTGAAGGAGATAAGGTTATGGTCTGTCCATATTTGGGGGGCAATGGCTGTTATAGAGGGGTTACAGTGGTGACTGGCAATCCAGTCAAGAGTTCTCCCTTTGGTATGGGTGCGAGTATTCACGATCTGCGTGAAACTTAGTTCTGACAGGGTATTGGCTACGGTGGTGGTCTGGTGGTCATTGATATCGTTGTACCCTAGGTTGAAGTCTCCTAGCACTAAGGTTTGAGAGGAATTTTTTAGCTTCTCGGAGATAACAGTGGTGATATCTTCATTGAAGGTACTGATGGGGCTTGGGGGTCTATAGAGGAGGTAGATATTTAGTGTTTGAGAATTGGCGGTGGGTAGTTTGATAGAAAGAAGCTCACAGGATTTAAGGTAAGGTGTGGAAGTGATTCTCATAGAGAGATTAGATTTTGCGATAATTGCTATTCCTCCACCTTGTGCGTCTGGTCTGTCAGCTCTGAGGATGGTATAATTTTCTGGGACTGCCAGAGTGAGTGCAGGACCTGCTGCCTCGTGGATCCATGATTCAGTAATGGCGATGAAGTCAAGGTCATTTTACAGTTTGACATCTGCTATGTCAGTAGCATGAGCGACTAATGATCTGGCATTGATCAATGCAGCTTTTAATTCAGGTTCTAGCTGCACTGTGAGAGGCATGTTGGCCATAGGTTTATTAATGTTAGGGTAGAGTTTGCGTCTGGGAGGGGCGATGGTTTTCAATGGTGGAAGTAGTTTTGGTCGAAGGTGATCCAGGTTGATGTTATATTTAATGATAGGTTTGAATATTTTGGGTAGTCGAGCCCGGAGTCTAAGGTTCCTCTGTGCTGGGTTGCAAGGTTTGGAGATAAATTGTATGTGGGCTCCTAGACCCTCTATGGACAGAAATGTTGGCATGTTCATATAGAGGGTGGTGGTGAGTATAAATATCAGGTTGGTGAGTGATGCTTGGTGGACTAGGTTAGGCAGGTAGGAGTACATGGTGTTACTACTAGTTAAGCTAGAGAAACTGGGCTTAAATGCCGTGGTTGGATACTGGGCAGAGTAGGCTAAGTACAGCCATCAAATACTAGGCAGGATGGGCTTAATGCGGCAAAACATATACTGGGCTAAAAGCAGCGATCAACTACTATGCTAAAAGCAGCAATCAAATACTGGGCTAAAAAGCAGCAGTCAAATACTGGGCTAAAGGCAGCAATCAATCAAATACTGGGCTAAATGCAGCAATCAAATACTAGGCTAAAAGCAGCAGTCAAGTACTGGGCTAAGAACAGCAGTCAAGTACTGGCCTAAGAACAGCGATCAAATACTGGGCTAAATGCAGCAGTCAAGTACTGGGCTAAGAACAGCAGTCAAGTACTGGCCTAAGAACAGCAATCAAATACTGGGCTAAATGCAGCAATCAAATACTAGGCTAAAAGCAGCAGTCAAATACTGGGCTAAAAGCAGCAGTCAAGTACTGGCCTAAGAACAGCAATCAAATACTGGGCTAAATGCAGCAATCAAATACTAGGCTAAAAGCAGCAGTCAAATACTGGGCTAAAAGCAGCAGTCAAGTACTGGGATACAGCGCAAACAAATATTGGGCTACAGTGTTTGTAGCACTGTAATTGTAACAGTGGGTTACCGTAGTAATATGCACAGGGCACAGTGGGCATGGATCAGAATACAGTGGGCATAGATCAGCATAGGCAATGACTAAGTAGCACAAAGGCACAGTGAGTTGCAGTGACTAGTGTACGCAGGGTACGGTGGGCAATGTTCAGCATAGGCTTGCCGGTTACCCAAGGCATGGGCTAGGCAAGGGGTAGCTACAAGCTACAAGGTGGGGGTAGGGGCTAATCGGCACTAAGTGTTGAGTGGTGGCTTTTTGTTGGTGAGTGAAAGATAAGTCTCAAATGTCAAGTTTTATAGTTTCCCTTCTAAAGGTGCAAGAAAAAGCCCCAAGGCTTACCATGGTTATGTGAGTTTTGTTTTTCTCTATCCACGAAGCAGGCAGGTGGTCTCTTTGCAATCTCATTTTCTATAAGTCTAATTCTCTGATATTCTTATTTTATGGATTTTCAGGGTCAGAAGGACTCACTGGATTGTTTTTGGTCTCCACAGTCACACTCGTCAGACCACCTTCCCTTCTGTTTGGGAGTGGTGAATATTCATCAGTGTCAGATAAGGACTGGGCTTCCTAATCAGGTTGGCTAGGAATAGGTATGGCTCCCTGCCTCATGCATGAGGTAATTTACAGTCTGTAGCTGGGAGTTTGTAGAGAACTGGCATGAGGTCCTTGATGAGAGAAGCACGTCTTCTTGATTGTAGGGCCCAGTCCCATACCCTGATCGACCAGCGTGTCTCAATGCCTGTTTATATTTCTCTATTTCATTGGTTAATCTCTCACACTAGCTTCTCTCTGTCCTGATTTCCTGTTCATATTCAGAGAGTTGGACTTTTAAATCTGACATTGAAGCTTAACTGTCTTCAAACACACTTCTCTGAGCCACAAAACGATCATGTATTCTCTTTATTTCATCTTGAAGGATTTCATATTCTCTATGGGAATCTTGCATTACATGCAAATCTTCCTGGCTCTTTTCATTTCCCTCTCTTTAGCGTATTTAATATGTGTTGCATGTGATAGGTAAGCCTCTTCTTGTCTCAAATGATCCTTAAGCTATTTATTTTCCTCCCTAATACTGGTCAGTTCCTGAAAACCTGGGTGGCCCTTTTCTGCATCCATTTTCAACTGATTTTCAACAAATGTACATTTTGTAATATAAAACTGTTATCCTGTTATCCTGGTTCAAGAGGTCTTTTTCCTTAATCAGTTTCTTGTTATGTTATTTCAGAATATTTACATCTTTGTCAATCTGATCAAATATAATTAACTGTTTTGTCTTTTTAGTTCATGTATGGTCTGTTTAAAGGCCATAATCATATCTAACAAAGCCATAGTGTAAGTAGTGTGATCATTCATCTTATATTGCAGTGTGCTCACATTTTCCACACACTCTTTATGTGCATCTTGCAGTGCAGAAATCTTCATTCCTCCCTCGAGACTCTCCTCCTGTTGTGCTTTTAGCTCATTTTCTAGTTGCCCAGTGAGATCTTCATATTTGAGCTCTGAAATTTGTCCTTGCATCTTATCTTCCAATTGCTGGAGGTAGTTTGGGGCATGTTCCAGGTCTCCAGTCTGATTCAGCATATTAGCCTCATTATTTTACAATCTCTCTTCACAAATATTTTGAGTCATGTAAAATTCTGTTAAAGCTTGATATAAATTTCAATGTGTCTGCCAAATATCAGTTCCTATTGATGTAATGCCTGGTACCATTTTAGTCTGCTAGCATCCACCATCCATTTCTGGCCACTCACCATAAATAAATAACTTAGCTAGAAGATGCTTCATGGCATCTTCAATTTCAATAGCTCTCCTTTTAAAATGGCTTTTTGCACCCTTCTACAGTCTCTCTGCACAGCTGTAAAAAACCTCACACTTTATTCCTGCTAGATTTCACAATCAATACTAAATCCAATTATCTTTGCATTCATTTTTCACAATACATCACTTCTGTATACCTCTCTAATTATCGGGGTTCAAGAAACAGAGGCTACTAAACAATGCATCAACAACCTTCTATCTACCTCAATGTGGTTACACTAGAATGAATAGCCTATCAACAATGCACTTATCATGAATTAGAAACAGAAAGCTACATCCCGAACTTGAGCCCCCATTAAATGTGAGATGTATTTGTGGGATCACTGGTAATGTAGGGAGTACCCCTCCCCCAAACAACAGCACAGCACAAATAGACCTTGATATTCTATCTCGCCCTGGCTTCAACCCATCTAAACCCAATGCATCTCTCCACCCTTTAGCAATGTTAAGCTAAAACCAGCCTGGTGCACAGAAATAATATATTTGCATTAATTATTATGGAAAAATCAATAATCAAATGACCATCACATTCTATGATGCACCAAAACAAAGATTCAATACCAATACATCTGCATTTTTTCTCTGATATCTCCAGTAAAGTCAAAAGAACATTTCAATATTTTATCACACACAAATTCCCTGAATGTCGAAAGGATGCAGCACCTGAAAACATTACTTTTTATGAAGTTTACATAAAATGCAATACTGTTGGATTTCAAAAGAACTTCAACATATGCAGTGCTCTTCATTTGTATCTCCCTGTGTTCTTGACAATTCTAGCAATGTTGGAGCACAACACACTTTTCAAAGCAAACATCCTTTATTTTGGAAACCCTTTTGATCACCACTCTGCAATACAAAATATCCCTTCTCTCAGAAACACTTTTCCATGTTCTTCAGAGATATACTTTTAAAGCAGTGACTTCCTCTGTTTCATTTTAGGAAGACACTTTCAGTTCAGTTGATCCTGTGACTGCCATTAAACCTCACAGTGCTATGCTTACATTGCTATCATTGTTCCAAACCGTTGGGATGTGGTGGAAGTGTGGAGAAGATGTGTTTGAATGTTTAGAATTAGAAATGGGAAGTTGTAGAAGTATTGGAAAAAGCATGTTTGTGAGGAATTCGAATGAGTGGGTGTGCAGTTGAAGGTGTATTAATATAGGTGGACATTAATTGCCCTGTCATGTGCCTAGAAGCCAGGCCAGGGTGTAGGTGTCGGGTACTGAGCCGCAAGATTATGGAATCCTGGGTTAATCTGGGGGAATGACCAAAGAGGTGACTGGTCAAAGAGTGCCATCACAAGTCATCTGTATATTGATGGTGAGATGTTCCTCAATATCGGATTTCTTACCTTTGTGGGAGACAAGTGTGTGTCTGGCTATAGTTCAGTTCCCCAGCAAAACTAGGGAATACAGTGATGGCAAAAAAGGTGGCTTTGGGTCTTTTGCTGTCAGTTTATGTGGTGGAGTGGCAGATGTTGCGATGAACATGGGTAAGAGACTTTCCAGGACAGCTTTTTAGCATGTAAAAGGTTAGGATTTGCACAATGTTTGGTTCAAATTAGATGGTCTTGCCCTTGGATCAAGGGTCCACTTGCATCTTCTCTTCTGGCCCAGCTATCTTATCTTCCGTTTAATGCAAGAGCATCCTCAAAGATAATCACCAGCTCCTGTAAGTGCCTGTTAATTGGAAAATCCCCTTCCACGCTGTTCTGAAGTTTGTCCCCTGGCGTGAGCCTTTTATATCCTTTTTAATGTGACTTCCTGTTTCTGGCTTTTCTTTGGTCTCACTTGGCACTCATGGGCATGGGTTTTTATTTGTTGCATTTTGGTATTGAGCCATCCACAATGTATGGTTGGATATTTCAGCATTTGTACACATCACCGATATTGGCCATTGCACCATTATGCAACACACTTGGAGGCCATTGAAAACATTCAATGCATGTTTGGAGGTATCTTTGGTAAAAACAGGTAGCATTTGAAATCCATTAGTGCCAGTTTCATACAGATGGCCTTTGTTTGGAATTGTGATCTAAGACGACTTAGAAATGAACAATTTGCTTTCAGCCCCAGTGATGAATATGTTCAGCTATTTCCTTTTTTTTTTTTTTTTAAATCAATCGCAAATTTATTACCAACATTCAGCAATGCAAGGGCCATCTTGTAGCACTTATGTAGAGTTCATATTCTTGGAAATATTTCCTGCTGGAGGACTGAAAGATGGGACATTGCCAACTTGAACCCGCCTTTGCGTACAGACGCTTTAAGCGTGCTCTTAGCTGTGAATCCGAGTAGGTTCAGGAAACTCTAAATGGCACCTTGTGTTCCATTGCCTATTTTCCGGTAGCACCTTAGAGAAATAGTTATTGCAAAGGCATAGAGTTCCCATCAGTCGCATGCAATGCATATATTTCCAGCCTTCCCTTGCCTTGTGAAGTGGCTGTTCACAATATTTCCATTAGTATGGTCAGCGAGGCGCCTAATGATGCACCCGGCCAATCAGGTCACACTGAACCGACTACAGGGCAAAGCAAGCTGTAAGATCGGGACAAGCCATGGCTGACCTTGTTCCCTTCAGCTCACGTGATGAGGCTGCTTGAAACAGATTTTAAATGTCCCATGTGCAGTCCCATTATTCGTACATCTAGCATTGTTGGAAATGCTACTTTGAAATGATACATGTGAACATTTTTTTTTCATTTCTCTCTCTCCCCTTCCTAAAAGCCTTTTGAAATACACAGGTTGTCATTATGTATAATTATACATCTCTTCTAAGTGCTCACAGGAGCTCAATTATGATGATGCCTTACCAGTAAATATATCAGAAAAAAGATTAGTGCTTTCCTTGTACCTACTGTAGGACGCTGGAATATGTTGCTTTCCACAGAAGAATTCCAAGATGCAGTGTGTGATTAACGGAGAATTTAAAATAAAATCATTCAAAATAATGACCACTGAAAGTATGCACCGAAGGAAGCATTTTAAAGAAACAAAAACGAAAAAAAAAACAGCCATAATCAGGGATTGAGAATCAGAATCTATTCAGCTTTCCTAGCCATGGTTTATGAAAAGCCATTAGGCTCACAACATCAAAGCATGCATAGAATGTACCCTGTTGAATGGTAATTAAAAGAAATTAAATGCCACCTTTAATTTTCTTTTTTGTCATGAAATAAAATGGCATGCGCTTTTGATGCAATATTAGTCATCCGGTCAGTATGGACAAATAGAAAAAAACAGCACAACTGAACATCACAAGTAAATCATATTGGACTAAGGCAGGGGTCACCAAGCATTACGTTAGCAAGAGCTACTTATAGTTAACAGCCATTAGGCGAGAGCTATTGGGGTGGTAATGTCCATGAGTATGAGAATTTGTACCAAAATTATTTTGGACAGGTTTATTTGCTCTTTATATACAGAAGGACTAACACATACTTTTACCATGATATAAAAACAAATTTTATTATTTTTTTATTTGATTTGGCTGAAAAATTCAACCTTTCAATACAAAATCTATTTACTTCATTAAAACATATAAAATGTGTCATGACACTACATAAATATTATATTCATTTAACTGATCACAATTCTCATAAATTATTTCTAAACTATTCTAAGCATAAATCATTTGAGTTAATAATAAAACACAAGGAAAAGATAAACAATAGGAAAATATAAAAGTATAAAGACAAAGGGAGAAAGTGCCGTGTTCAAGATGAAATCAAATGGCAGTTGTTTAGCATAAAGAGCAAGGTGCTTTGTACAGTTCTCAGCATAGCATATCATTATTGTTTGTTTTGATTGTATTATTTATTATTTTTTAGCTTTGTTTTTTGGTTCTTCATCATTTTCTAGTTTTAATTCATTTAGAAAGTTTACCGTTGCATATCCTATTGATTTTGAGTGCACATGAAATATAAACTTCCACAGATCTTTAGCCTCCATGTGTGCTCGGTGTTGAAAAAGGTTTTTAAAATATTTAACTCTTAAGCAATCCAACTTTGTACACTCAGTGAGCAAGTGTTCTAGTGATTCCTCATGCTTATTACAGAAGCAACATAGACTACATTTTAGAGCATCAGGAAACCATCTAGATGTAATTTCCCTGGTTTTCCATTGGTTTAACCTCAAGCGCAGAAGTACTGCTCGATGCGAGACATTTGGTGATTTTAAGAGATACTCTTCAGGGGAACCAAGGGATTTTAAGGCAAAAGGATTCCGTCTAAAGCATTTGTAGACTTGACATTGTTCTTTAGTGCTTATCCAATCCATTTCTCAGATCTTTTGCTTAGCTTTGTCAGGATTCAACAACAAAAGCTCATTCCCTACATCTGCTTCTTGCAAAAATCTCTGCGCTTGGGCTTTCCAATGCTTAGCAAAACTGTCAATCGACGTTTTTACATAATTTGCTAAATGTTTTACCAGCCTATTCCTATGATGTTCCAGGACGCATTTCCTGTATAGCATGCATACTCTCCATTTATAGGTGGCTTGCATCGATATACGCCCTAATCCATGCCTTATGAGGGCTATGGGTGTAGATTTCGAGAGTTTCAAAAGATTTTTCCAGTATTCTCCTTCTTTCTTATCCCAATAGTTGCGTGTTTTGTATAATCGTGTCTCTGACCCATACAATTGTATTGGCAGAGCCTTTTGCTTATAGTATGTCATTAGGGGAGCGATGGTGAATTTACAATATTTGCCACTGATAATTTTTGCTTGGGAGATTAAATTATTCCATTTTATTGTTGCAGTGGTTTCATATGGAGTGTCCTGTGGGCTATTGTTAATGTTCACTCCCAGGTAAATATATTCACCCACTGATTCGAGCTGCTGATTATCTAAAACCCACCTATGATCTTTATTTCTTTGCTGTGAATTTCCAAATTGGATCACTTTTGTTTTTTTAATATTTATGATCATACCATTGCATTTGGCATAGTTCTCCAGTACATTGAGCATATTGCGTAACCCCATCGGTGTCTTTGATAGGAGGAGGAGATCATCGGCATACAAGAGCCATTTAATTTCGTTTTTGCCTAATTTTGGGGAATCAGTTATGATGTTAAGAAACTCTTTACCCATGTCAGAAATGAAAAAATTAAAAATTGCGTAAGCAAGTATACACCCTTGCTTAAGTCCTCTCGACGTGTCAATGGGGTCAGTCAGCAGACCATCGCTGTTTAATCTTATTTGAAGTGAGGTACCCTGATGAAGCTCAATGATCCACTTCAAGATGTTCCATGGGCAATTGTTTCTCATTAGCTTCGCCACTAGCAGCTCCCTCAATATAGAATCAAACTCAGTTTTGAAATCGATGAATGCAATATACAGTGATAGATTTTTACTCGCTTGCTTTGCAATGATGGCACTTATAGTGAATAGGTTAATACCTGTTCCTAGACCTTTAATGAAACCTGTCTGCCAAGGGTCCCTCAGGTTCTCTCTGTCTAGCCAGTTGTTAAATTCATGCAAGCCGAGCAAATATTTTCCCTGGACAGTCCAGAAGGGCTATCTGTCTATAGGATCCTGGATCAAGTCTGTCTCCCTTCTTAAACAACGGGATTAAAATAGATTTTTTCCATGATGTTGGAATCAACCCGGTGCGCATCACTTCCGCAAATATTTTTGTCAGTATTAGTGACCACACTTCTATCTCTTCTTTGATGGTTTTATTATCGAGCTCATCTGGGCCAGGGGCCCTTGAGGAGCTTAGTTTTGAGATATAGAATAAAATGTCATTTAGATTCGAATTGTATCGTGTGATCCCAATTCGTACCTTTAAGAGGTATTTGCTGGATCATCATTGGTGTCTGGTATATTTTCAGGAAGTAATCGCGCCAGGTTTTAGCCGATATGGAGTTAATTTGAACAGAAGACTGATGTTTGTAGGTGACATTATTCAGGATTTTCCAGATTTCCGCTGAAGATTTGGTGGCTATTTTTTTAAGCATGTCCTCACTGTCTCTCTGGTAACATTGGGCCTTTCTACTTCTTAACCAGTTTTTATATACTGTCCGTATGTGCCTTATCTGCGGAAATTTCTCTTCTAATGTTAGATCTTTTAGTAGTCGTATTTGTTTTCTCATGTTAGCTTTTTTGGTTTTGACATCAATGTCAAAGACATGAGCATGTTTGTACCCTTGTCCTTGTGAGGTGTTTTTCACATATGCATATTTCTGCATTATTGATACATTATCCAAGCCTGGACGTGTGGACAAATGTTTGTCAAAATCCCGCAGGGAAGCATTAGACCACTTGATTTTATTCCTCCTGTTGTTAGTAGTTATATTTCCATTATATGTCTCACAAGTGCTTTTATTGGGGTTTTTTTTGTTTCCCACACCAAGCACAGTTGGCTGTGATCACTTTCCCTTTTTGACTTTACAGTCATGGACTGGATTAGATTCAACAGTGCACTGTTCACGAATATGTAATCTAATATGGCTTCAGATGAACCATTATGCCATGTGTTAGCAGCCTCCGTATCCCCCTCCACAGTCCCATTTAGCATAAATAACTGCATGTCTTCCATTATTGCTAGCCATCTTCTTTCTTCTACCGTTCTTTTTCTTTTCCTCTTATTCAGCAGATGCATGTTAAAATCGCCCATGATCATTACATGATCAACATTTCTTTCTTTAGCAATGTTGGCAAATACTTCTTGACAAAGTTCAAAAAAACAATACGCAGTTAGATGAGACCTTCCCCAATAAATGTTTATGAATATAAGTAGGTGTGAATCACTCTTCAATTTGACAGTTTGGATAAAAGGGGTGGTGGAATCATACATAGCTATTGTAAAGCCTTTTGATTTCTTTACTGCAACTAAAAGCCCTGCCATTGGTCTACCACGCGGTAGGCATATTGCTGGTTCTAAGTATATTTCATAACCATCCCAAATTGGGGCTTCGGCCAACCATGTCTCCTGCAAGACCACTATGTTAAACTTGTCAAGTTCAGTATTTGCCGTATTCGTAAAGTGCTTGAACCCCCGAGTGTTCCAACATATCAGTTTGAGTTTCTCTTTTGCTATGGGTTGTTATGAACGATCTAAGTGATTACCTCTTCCCTCATCTGATGCAGCAAAGTTGGCGCCATAAATGCGGGGCATCCACTTTGTGGAGCCTCCAACTTCTTCATTCGATTGACAGTCTTCTTGATACAAGTTAAAGCCCACTTGAAAGAAAGCATCTCTAGCCTGCCATAATATATCTGCAAGAATGGTTGAGTGTATAGAGATTCTGGTTCGTGTCAGATCCTGATCATCCATGAACTCAACTCTGTCGATGTCCGACGTTGAAATGTTCCTTAATTGAGATATCTCCCTGCAGATGTTTATGACGCTTGATCGATTCAGGTCAAATTGCTGGAATGGATGGTCCCTGCATTCCAGTATGAAGCAGTGACTGTTCTTCTGGGCCACTGCCCTCGATTTAAATTAGACTTATTTGCTCATATTCTTGTTCTTTTGCCATTGTGCTGTTTTTCTCATACTAGCATTCTCCATTGTCTCATTATTTGAAGACATTGCGTTGTTTATGGGACCTCTCACTAGGCGACCTCCTGGCATGGATTTTGTCTCCATCTTGCTAGATCCATTTTCCCTAGTTTCCTTTAACTTGCTGGCCATGTAGTTGTCTACAGTTTTGTGTATTTCTTCTCTCATTTGCACCTCATTTAACCCCCTCCACCTTGAATCTATCTTTTCACTGTTGGGGAGTGCCTGAGGTTGGGCACTTTCGCTTCTTCTCATTGCTGTTTCAACTGCAACTAGGTCATTTAATGGTTTGTAAAATAGGCTTGGTGTAATTTTATTTATACTGCTTAAGGGCATAGTTCTCATATGCTCACTGCTTTCATCAGTGATTTTTGACTTTTCTCTGGTTTCTTTTATAGCACTTGTTATCTTCAAAATTCGTCTATTCTTTACTTTCCCTTTAACACCTTTTGCTACAGACATGGTGCTTTTCATTTTATTTGTTAAGGATTGATCCTCTTTGTTTTGCTTGTTCTGTTTTGCATCTGTTTTCTGTTGTTCTTTTTCACTATTACTGGTCTCACTAGTTGCTTCCACGATTAACTTAGTCGTGGACGGCTCACCATCGCTACCTTTTGCAACGTTCTGTAACAGATGCTTTGAGGGTTCTTCAAGATTAATAGTGTTTGGCGCCCCACTAAAATTGAATTGTTTTCGGTGCAAAGGAGTCTTAAACCTGTCGTTCATATTACTTGGGGGGATTGTGGTCTGGGTTCCCGACTCTTTTGATTCGCAATGTCTAAATATTTCGTATTGTTGAATGCACTCTCTTCGTTCTCCCATTTCCTGGCAGCTGTTACTTTGATCTGTCAGCTTGTTCAATAATGTAGTTTGGTAGTTCAATTTTTGGTCCATTGCTTCATATAGTTTGGCCAACGATAGCAAAGCTGTGTGCATTGCTAATAGGACCGAATTTTTCTCAATCAGGGCCTCAGCCTCTTCTACAGGACTTTCATGAAGGATCACCGGCCGTGCTTTCCCAACAGTAAGGTTTTTATTTCCCCTTACAGCTTGCCTGGGGGTTGGAGGGGCAAAAGAGAGTAATTTCACAAACGCTTCTTCCTCAGAGCATTCTAGCATTTCTAAAGATGTCATTGCTTTGTAATTTTGTGATACATTCATTATGTCATCCTCTTCAATTCTACGCTTACTTGTGTTATGTTGATGTTGTATTGGAATGGGCAACAGACTGTCTACTTGCATTAAGTCTCCTGTGTTGGAGTGTACAAACACAACTTCCTCTGTACTCATCGAGGCAGAGCTACAATCCATAAACTGTATAGCTTCCTCATCTACTTGATCTGTGATTTGCAAGTTATGATAAGCCTCTCTCAGTTTCTGCTGGGCTTCGATCGTACAGGGATTGGGCGGACTTTCAACAATTTTTTCAAGTGTTTGAGGTGCAAACACTTTATCATTTTCACACCGTTTACTCTCATGTTCCATGGTAGTGTCTGAGATTGCATTTCCTACTCCAACATTTAAAATTACAGGTGCGCTTACTTTAATGGCAGCTACTTCCATGTCAAGGCGCTTATTCAGCTCAGTGAGCTTTTCTTGATTCAGATGACAATTTTTGGTTTGTTGTTGTTGTTCTTGGGGAGTTTCGGTCCCTGTGCTTGTATTCAAATTGTAATATAAGCGGATATCAGGTACCCTTGACATTAAGCAGTTCCTGTTTTTGTTTCCCACTTTTTTTTCCCCTGCACAGTTAGCTCCTTTTTTCTTTAAGATTGGGACTGTTGGAGTGTGCGGCATACCCACCATATTTTTTATCTTTGAATTATTTCCTTCTTTGAATAGTGCACTATTCGTGGGCGGCATACCAGATTTCAGTGTGTAGGGACCCTTCTCCATGCTACCACAAATAAAACACAATTAAACTCACACTCGTGCACAATACGTAGCCTAGAGATTACACTATGGGTGGGAATAATAGTACAGGCAATAGCCTCTTACCCTTTCACGTAGTGCACAGTTTTCCCCTTTTTTAATTTTTTTTTTATATATGATTTTTTAAGCACCTTTCTTTTCTCCTCCTCGTTTGCAGTATGGCTAAGTCAAGTGCTGCCAGCCCAATCCGCGCCCCAGGCACAACGAACAGCGAACAGCAAACAGTACTTATCCGTACTTAGTGCGCGGTGCGAGTGCGCCAGGGAGAGAGTATTTGTAGAGGAGGAGGGGAGGAGTAACTTGCAAGTCACGTGCTTAACAAGGGCGGAGTCTCCCTCCAGGAAATGCCCTAAACAAAAGAATAAGGATACACTCTTAGTAAGGCTTGGTGTATGTGAGGACAATAACAGTCTTATCCAAACACGAGTCCAAATAGAGTCCAAATATGCTCATAAGACACGAGTCCAATTAAATACACACACACGGGGGACTGGGTACTCAATCACCTTGTGGATCAGGAAGTCAGGCAAGCCAGGCGCCGCATGCAAAGATGTCCTCCTGGACGATTTACTTTGTGTTTTCACGGCACGGCAGCAGGCTCAATGGGAGTCTCATGGTGATTTCCTTCAGCGTGTCCAGCAGATCCAGCAAACCAGCAAACAGTACTTATCCGTACTTAGTGCGCGGCGCGAGTGCGCCAGGGAGAGAGTATTTGTAGAGGAGGAGGGGAGGAGTAACTTGCACGTCACATGCTTAACAAGGGCGGAGTCTCCCTCCAGGAAATGCCCTTATGGATCAGGAAGTCAGGCAAGCCAGGCGCTGCATGCAAAGACGTCCTACTGGACGATTTACTTTGCGTTTTCACGGCACAGCAGCGGGCTTAATGGGAGTCTCGTGGTGATTTCCTTCAGTGTGTCCAGCAGATCCAGCAAACCAGCAAACAGTACTTATCCGTCATTATTTTTCATTAGTAGCTACCTCCTAAAAATTGCCACGCATATCAGAATATAGGCAACCAATAAAGACATTCAATTTTAAGGATGACACTGCATGCTATCCACCAGTACGCAGTAATCTGGTGTGGGGCTTGAAACAGCAACATCACTCAGATCCTGTCAGACTGGCTCGAAGTTTTGATTTCAGGAATATTTGCAGAGCTAGGCTATCACGTTGGCTGATAGTGGGGATACCTTCTTTAAACCTAGTGACTGAAACTAACTGCACACTTGACATGGCAGACAAATTCAGAACAGTTTTTCAAATCTCTTACAACCGACCTGGCCACGGGTGTCACTGTGTCCTTCACAATTACACATCTGCAAAAGGACATATCTTTCTCATCAAATAATTATAAGGATGCCTCTGTAACACCATTTGCATTGGCATGTTTAGTTTACCTACTTTTTGGGATCGCAGACAGCTTCCTTTAAGAACATTATTTTCAAAATGTGTGTGTATTATTGCAAAATGTCTCTCTATGTTACTCTTTTTCCCTACTGTTACATGCCCTTCGTAGACTAAAGATGCACATTTTCTTTTTCTACGCTGGAAGAAAAAAAATCAGTTTCCCACTCTCAATGCAAATCATACATCTGTTGCCTTTTATTGGATGGTGTGTCTGCATCTGTATCCAGGATTTCAAGAAGGGTGGTTTATTTTTTAATTTATTCTGGGATGCATGAGCAAAAACAATCAGAGTAGTATTTCAATCAATGTGTTATACAGTTTTAAAAAAATCAGCATATACCAACTTCTGCTTTGTCAAAATATCAAATTCACTGCCAGTTCTGCGTTTCCTCAATTCATGGAAATTACTCACATGTCAGGTCAAAAAAGTCAGCCAAAGCCTACGTTGCTGACTACCCTTAAAGGTTTTTATGTCAAAAATATTGGCAGGATTGAACAAAAGAATATGTGGAAATCATGCAAACCTGTTAAATGAAAAAAAAAGTGTTAATTACAGGGCTTAAGTAACATTGAGTTTTAAAGAGATGACTTGAAATGTGCAAAAATCATGTATCAAACCAGTCAGGCAATATGATTTGTTATATTAACATTTTGAGCAAAAAGGGTGTGGTGGTCCGAGGGGAATCTTATTCATAATAGGTGAGGACCTGCCACCTCTCTGAACTTCATGAAGGAGAATGTATAACAGAGAACATCTCACAGGATTGCTGCCCCTTTCTGAAGGAATCATGCAGGTCATTCTGGTGCATGACAATTGGGCATTGTCTGGCTTGCACATAAAGCTCTGTCATATGGAGGGCTCCAGCATTACAAAAATTGATTAAAATGACAATTATGACATGTTGTTTGCAATTGCTCCAGCATGTGTTTTACAGTGGCAATGCTGGCACAGTTCTGGCATAGCGTGCATACTGTTGGAGACTAGGCATCTATTGTACCTTCCCATAGGTTAGATAATTACTTGTAAATGTATGGTGTTTTGCTCAATTTTCAGCAAAACCAGTGCTCATAAATTGCACCATTTCAACCCACTATTGAAAGGAGGAAAATCCCC
Organism: Ambystoma mexicanum; assembly: GCF_040938575.1. Taxonomy (NCBI): domain Eukaryota; kingdom Metazoa; phylum Chordata; class Amphibia; order Caudata; family Ambystomatidae; genus Ambystoma; species Ambystoma mexicanum. Next base: position 1,171,159,608 of record NC_090922.1, read on the forward strand.
TGACAGAATTTGTACATATGCATGCAGATTCCGCACAGATCTCTGTAGATGCCCATGTGTGTGTGCATAGCCAAAGGGAATGCTCTCCCATCCCATGGCTCTCCTCCATGTTCTTTGCCTGTATGTATCACCTTGTTTTGCACAGTGCATTGATACTTAGTAACTAGGCTTAAGCTATATTATTCCTATACATATAAAAATATCTAACATATACTTCATTCTTACTCTTGTTTCGTAAAACATATGCTGAACTAGAACTCTCAAATCAAAAACCACTGCTCCCTTTACTCACATGTTTACTTCATTCTTACTCGTTTCGTAAAACATATGCTGAAACAGAGCTCTTAAATTGTGTTTTTTACGTCCTAGCATTGATAGCACATGTCATTATACATTCCTGTTTAGTTTTATAAAGGCAAGTGGACAAGCACCAGAATGCAGTAAATGTAAATGTAAAATTGTTGTTAGCACTCAAATTCCTGTATTAGACAGGGATAGAGGTGGGCTCCTCCATATCACAGCACATTCCATATTAACCTTACTACAATTGGGGTACTACTGCGTTAAAACATAGAACTCAGTATCTTCAACAACAAAAAATGAATTCACTGTTTTACCATAAACAGCAACACGTATCACTAGATGTATTCTTTTTTTCTTGCAAGCTAGGACTCAGGCACGTTTGTCTTTTTTACTTCACACACAGGCACAGACACAAACATGCTGAGCAACATTTGACTACAGCTGTAGGTTTAAAGTCCCAGCATGCAAAGTAACTGTTATGAAGATGAGGCGGACACAGGTAAGTTAGATATGTGGATTTATTTAGGTTAATAAATCAGAAAAGAAGACCCCACATCTCATGGGCTCCCTTCCCTTCAGCTCTCTCCTCCAACTGTCCAATTTAGAACCAAGCAAGAAACCTGCATCAACATTCCATTACATCATAATGTATTCTCTCCTCACTAGAGAGATCTCCTCTCCAAAGGAGATACACTACAACAGTAACTAATCACAAAATACCTAAACAAACACAGTGAGAATTAAATCACACCTCTGGCTTTGTTTTACATGGCCTGCAAATGTATGCACCTTTCCCTTTCGAATCAGCCATCATTTGCACCTCATGGTGACAATGTCCACAACACACATTTCCCATTTTCTTTGGTTATTGATAGTTAACCCATTGTTGGGGCACAAGTCAAGCCCTTCAAGCTCAGATGCAGTCCCTCCCCTCACTGCGCACACCGCTTTTGACTGTTTGCTGATGTGAGGAGCTACTGAGAGGCATCAGGCAAGCTACCAGTGGCTCGAAATCTACTGATTGGAGGCCATGGGACTAAAGTGTACATTTAGGCATCAGTCAATTTTGACATGAAACCATCAAGGACACATGGTAATATTGACATTTATACGAGTGCAAAAATTGCACTTCATCAGATTCCGAACACAAAGGGTCCTGCATTGATGTTGTATAAATGTGTAGCCAAGTGGTCATTCAAAAACTATAATAATAATAATAATAATAATAATAATAATAATAATTATTATTATTATTATTATTATTATTATTATTATTATTATTATTATTATTATTTATTATTATTAGTATTGTTGTTATTATTAATATTATTATTATTACAACTTCAATTATTATTATACAAAATGCACAGACAGGAAAATGTAACAAATGGGACAAGCACAGGTGAGTGTTATCAGGCCCCGACCCCCTCTTCACCAAATTGAAGCCATCCCTTGGCATAATAGTATTTTGCCCATCTTGAGCATCTTCTGCGCCTCTGTGTATCCCAGCCCCGTTACTTATCCAATTTCCGCATCAGTCCCTCTCATCCCGCCTCCAACCCACCGACGTCCCCTGATTGGCTAATATTGTTACATGCAGATGCCTGGCCTCGGTGTCCCTGGCTCCTCGCCTCTTTCACCTGGCAAGCACAGGTGTGTGTTAGCAGGCCCCGACCCCCTCTTGACCAAAGTGAATCCATCCCTTGGCTTAATAGTGTTTTGTCCATCTCGAGCGCCTTCCGTGCCTCTGTGTATCCCAGCCCCGTCCCTCATCCAATTTCCGGCATCAGTTCCTCTCATCCTGCCTCCAACCTGCCCACCTCCCCTGATTGGTGGCTACGGCAGCACCTCCTAGGCCTCTGTGATTAGTGGTAGACAACACATTTAAGGCATCCACGCAGGGCAGCCCCCTGCCTATGCAGCCCCTGCGGCGAAGGACCACAGGCAAAGGACTGCAGATCCTGGTGCACCAGCTTCAGACCGTGTTGGCCTGTGTTAGCTTGTGGTGTCTGCAGCCGTCAACCAGCAGCAGGAGACCAGGTAGGAAACCAACACCTGCTGCCCTTCAGTGAAGTGTACCAACCCATCGACATTTATTTTAAAACCTCCTCTTTAGTCCTTCTGCCACTAAAATCGACTAACACCAAACAGCCTGCTAGGCTGTTTCTCCCTCTATCCAGGTGCCCCAAATCTAGGAGCTGTCATTACATCTGAAGTTATTGCATTTACTATTATTTGAGGTTATTACACTTACTATTATTTGAACTGTTCCCTGTGTCAGGCCCTTTCTCCCTCTATCCAGGTGCCACCAATCTAGGTGCTGCCATCACATCCAGGGCTATTGCTTTCACTGCTATTTGCTCCTCTGTTGTTCCACGTGCTACACCCCTCTGTGGTGCCCCGAGTTAGGCCCTTCCTCCCTCTAGCCCAGTGCCACAAATCTAGGCGCTGCTATCACATCCAGGGCAATTGTTTTCACTGCTATTTGATCCTCTGTTGTGCCCTGTGCTACTCCCCTCTGTTGTGCCCTGTGTTACATCCTTTCTCTCTCTATCCAGGCGCCACAAATCTAGGTGCTGATGTCACATCCAGGGCTTTTGCTTTCACTGCTATTTCATCCTCTGTTGTGACCTGTGCTACACCCGTCTGTTGTGCCACATGTTAGACCCTTTCACCCTCTATCCAGGTGTCCCAAATCTAGGAGCTGCTATCACATCTAGGGTTATTGCTTTTGCTGCTATTTGATCTTCTTTGTGCCCGATGCTAGACCCCTCTCTCCCTCTATCCAGCTGTCCCAAACACAGGCACTGATATTTCAATAACCCCTTTGCATCTCTTTTGTTTAACTTCCTCTGTGCCTGTGTTGAGTGCCACCATCTTAGTCTAGTACCTCGCCACTGATACCTTATTTCCCCGATTTCTCAGTGAACAGCCACTATCCGACCTCCACATCACTCTGCTGCTAGACTACCCCATCCCAAAACAATGACTGGCATCCCCTACCGGAAGGAGATACAACTTCAACAAAGACCTTCTCCGACCCCTTATTTCCACCCCATCTACACCAAACCCTTCACCCTCAACTCTCCCCATTGCATAACCTCCGCTCTAGCACCCAACCTCATGTAGCCCACTATAACCCACATTGCTCTGCTACTAGACTACTCCATCCAACAACCATGACTAGCACCCCCTACCGGTTGGAGATACCACACAAACAAAGACTGCCTCTCCGAACTGCAGAGGAAGAGCTAAATACCCCTACCAGAAGCTCCACCCCACATTGCCTGTTTGTTGGGAACCATACATTGTGACATACACAGTACCAGTGAGGATGCCTATGCTGCAAAGAATCCTTGAGACAAGGTACCCATTGAGAAAACCCTATATGCATTCACAAAGAAACAATGGTCCTCTGGAAAAAGTCCTGGAGGAAGTGTGAAAATGAACAAGAAAGAAGACTGGTGATGTCATATAAAGTTGAATTGACGCAACCAGAAAAGACATACATAAAGACAGAATATAGACATTCTATGAGATCTAAGCATGAGTTGTCAAAGAAAAGCAACATTTCGGGATCGAAATGAAGACTGCCCGTGTGAATAAACACTGAAGAAAATGCTAAGTCATTTTGCAATTCTACATATGCTGTAACGCAAGTAGACAAAGTAATCCTGAGGCTGACTAAATAGCAAATAGATTGTGGCGATGCACCAATGTATATTCATAGGAATGTATAGAATCTGGATGTTCCACAATGCACTTTAGCAAACTTGAACCTCGTGAATGGAAAGAGCTTGAAGTGTGGCGCAGTTGAAAACAGCTGATGGTGAAGGACATATCAAGAAAGGCTGACTGGCCCAGCATCAAGAGTCGAGGCCACCGTGAGCCTAGTTATCTGTCAAGAAGTTATATGAATGTGAGAAAAAAACTCCTGTTGAGGTGTAATGAAAAAACTCTGAAGGTGCCAAAAGTTCATCATTTAATAGTTTTTATGATACCAAGAGCTCAAAAACATGCTTTCCAGTCACATGGTCAGATGTAAATAGATTGTGGGTTGAGCTACACCGAAACCAGAAGATAAGAGCATGCCACACTCCCTTTTATTCTCAGGCACAGTGAGCTTCTACGAGGACGAGTTCAAAGCCTTAATTGAATGGCAACCAACTTGCATGCTGCTAGCAAGTGGAATATTCCAGAAGGGTACAAGCGTGCCAACCAATTATAGTGGGCCACGTATTAAGGAGCCCTATAGTTTGTGAAGCAAATAGGGTGTTGTGTATTAGTATGACACAGAAGATGGCTTGCACTTGGGGTGGGCTTAGTGATCCACTTGATCTTAGAGATTCAATCACAACTCACATCAGTATGGAACGTATACCTAGATGTTCCCTTTAAGGCTATCATATCTCCTAGTAGGTTTTATTAGTTTACCACGCAGGATGACATCAGTAGTAATGAACTTTTAGTATAAGAATGTTGTTTTTTCATGTGATGCTTTGAGAGAAATCGAACAAACGTCCATTGATGTCTGTTGCAATTTAGATAATTGTTAATAAAACAGTATAGTGGTTTGCCAACTTCCTGAGTCGGTCTGATTATTGATGTATCAGTCAGTTCTGCATCCCATCCATCTATTAGTATTACTACCTCATCTTTAAGGGCCCCCGGTCCCGGGGTTCACGTGGTAGCAGTGGTACGATGGTTAAAGATCTGTCAACCAATTAGACTTTTAAGGGTCTCGGAATATTGGACGTCCTCCACCATTTAGCTGGAGGACCACGAGGCTTCCTGTAGATAGCGGCCGACATTAGAGTTCTTGCAAGACAATAGAGATCAATGGGACAGGTCACTCTTTCACAAAATCCCCTCCTGGTTTCCACAAGCAGCTGAGCGGACCAAATGCGCCGGTTGCCGGTTGAGGAAGAAGTGATCCAGAGGGTCAGGAGCTTAAAAGCTAATGGTGAGCAGATTGAGAAAGGTGGCAAATAATTGGGGAAGTGATAATAGGAAGAAAGTAATGGAGGGTTTGTTGAGTATTTAATTAATGACGAGACGCGTCACAGATAAGCCCAGAGTCCTATGTACAAGAAATGTTTAGAAGAGGTAATTTCAAAATCCAATTGGATAAATAAACCACACACAGACAATGTCTGTGAAAGGGAGTATCTTACACTCCTATCAGAGTATTTTTAGGGGCAAGAATAGCAGCGAGGAGTGCTGAGAAGAGATACATGTTCAGGCTGGCTGGTCTGTCTGTTTGTCTATTTTATGTATATAGAAAACAATGAAATGTCGAAGAGCGACAAATATTGGTTGTGTTAAGAGGTTGAGAGTAAAGAAGTCTATTTATTTAGTCATTGTCGGTGCCGACTAAATAGGTAGATTGAAGAAAATTGTAAAATAGAGGCTTGGAGCAGCGACTATTGTTGCGAGCTCATGTTTTTCTGAAACATATTTTTGTATGAAATAACGGTAAGTATCGACAGTCGATTAAAACTTGTTTCATAGTTTTTACGAGACCCTATATGGAAGAGAGGGGGTAGTGGAGAGGGAAGCACGGGAGGCATACCTCAAAGGGGTCTCACTCCTGACCCTTGGAATGCTGGAATCCGCGGCCCTAGATGCCCCAATAACAGAGGAGGAGGTGCTGAAAGCAATTTCAGGGCTGAAGCTGGGTAGGGCCCCGGGGGAGGATGGATTCACCGCAGGCTTCTACAAGGCTTTCTCGGGTTTACTGGCGGGCTTCCTAGCGGGTCTATTTTCGTACATAATGCAGACAGGGAAGGCACCACCGTCATTTGGCAAGGCACTAATCACGGTGATCCCGAAGGAGGGGAAGGACCCTACGGACTGCCGCTCCTACAGACCTATCTCCCTCCTTAACGTGGACGCAAAGCTGTTCACGAGAATTATTGCCACGAGGCTGGACGGCCATATGCCGAACCTAATTCACTCAGACCAGGTGGGGTTTATACAGGGAAGAAAGGGAGCCAACACCCTGTGTAAAACTCTGCATCTCATGCGGGTCGCAGCTCCGATGGGTGCGAACCCAGTCCTTGTGTCCATAGATGCCGAGAAAGCATTTGATCGGGTCGACTGGGGGTTCCTACATGGTGTCCTAGAAAAACTGGGCTTTGGAATGGGGATCAGACGGGCCGTCAAAGCCCTATATATGTCACCTTCGGCCAGAGTGACTGTCAATGGTCGCCTGTCTCGCATTTTTGGCCTCCAGAGGGGGACGAGGCATGGTTGTCCCCTTTCCCCCCTTCTCTTTGCCATGACCATGGAGATTCTCGCAGAAAGCCTCAGAGGTTCTCCCATGGTGCGGGGCATAGTGGTGGGAGACCGTACCTTTAAACGCGGACGACATCCTGCTCCACCTGAGCTAACCCACACATTCAGTCCCGGCGGCCCTTCAGATCATCGACCAATGTGGCAGGTTCTCAGGTTTTAAAGTTAATGTCGGCAAGTCCATGATCTTCCCATTTGCCTCGGATGCCGATAGGTGCTTACCTGAATTGCCCCCTTTGGGCCTTCAGGTCTGCGTCGATGGGATAAAATACCCGGGGATCAACATTGTAAGACCCAATGAGGACCTGAGCCTGGCAAACTACCCCCCTCTGTTTGAGAAATTGTTCAGGGAGATGGAGGGTTGGGGGAAGGGACAAATCTCATGGATGGGTAGAATAAATGCGATAAAAATGAACCTGCTCCCCAGAGTGCTCTACCTCTTCCAGATGCTCCCACTGGAGGCCCCGGTGGCATACCTTGGAGAGGCCAAGAGGCGCATACTGAAGTTTATATGGCAAGGCCAGAAGCCCATTATAGGGTATGAGACCCTCACCCTTCCCAAAGAAAGAGGAGGTGTGGCCCTCCCAGATCTCGACACGTACCACAGGGCCGCCCAGCTCAGGGTTTTGGCCCCCCACCTTAGAGAAGACCCCAACAAACAGTGGGTCTACATTGAAAACTCCTTCCTGAGCCCAGTTATGGTGGGTGAATGGTTGTGGGTCCCACTTAAGAAACTTCCGAGAAGAATTAAAGACCACCCCATTATGGGAACTATGTGGAAGGCACTAGCAGGGAAGGGACATAAGGATGGAGTCACCCCATGGCCCTCCCCACTCAGTCACATATGGTCCACACCGGTACTGGAAGAGATTCCGGGACACGAACATTTCCAGTCCTGGTTCGAAGCGGGGCTTTGTAGGGTTGGTCAACTGGTGAGGGTTAACTCTTTCATACCGATCCAGGAACTAGAGGAGGCGCTGCGTATCGGCAGACTTTCGCCACTCCTATACCTTAGACTCAAGGGCATTCTTATGAACCCAAAACTGAAGGAATGCTTACAGAGGGGGCTTACCCCAGTGGAAAAAATACGGGACTCCCATACAGAAATCAAGGGCCTCATCTCACTCCTATACACGGCCCTCCTGGCTCCCCAAGAGGGAACCACTGGGAGCCTCAGAAGTAAATGGGAGAGGGATCTAGGCTGCACCATAGGGGATGGTCTCTGGGGGAAACTCTGCACTAGGGCCTTCAAGACGTCAATTACATGCCAATATAAGTCCCACGCGGTCAAGCTCCTCCACAGATGGCAGTACGACCCGATTTCTCTTTCCAGGATGTTCCCAGACGTAGCCCCAGTGTGCTGGCATGGGTGTGGGGAAAAAGCCAATTACTGGCATATGTGGTGGACCTGTCACAAAGTTCAGACTTATTGGTCCGAGGTGCTTAGTTGGATCAGGGATGCGGGGGAGGGGGACTACCCGTTGGACCCCATACTGGTGATTTTTGGCCTGCAACATAGTGATGAGCACTGGGAAAAGGTACCGGCCTTGACACACGCCCTATTGCTGGCTGCTAGAGCGGCTCGGGCCAGGACCTGGAAAAGACAAACACTTCCAACGAAGAGGGAATGGGTGACAGTGGCCAAGGACATTTACTTCATGGACAAACTAACGGCCGCAATACTTGGCTCTAGTGTACAGATAGAAACCGACTGGCTGCGTTTCATGGAGGTGTTTGTCAACTCAGAGGACAAGTCTCCAGGGTAATTGGACGCCTCCACCCGGCCCATAACTACCTTGTGCATGGATCCCTATGCATGGGAATCTGGAGAGTCGATTATACATAGTTGGCCCCGGGCCCGGCTGGTGCTGCCCAAAGAGAAGAATCACAAATTGCGGACTCTGAGTTCCCGAGAGGGGGGGCAGGGGGGGGGGGGTGAAAAGTGTTAAAGCCTTGTGTTTCTATTAAGTTTTGAAGTCATTATGGGCATGTGCCCAATGTATACTGCATGCATAAGTTTGCTTTTTCTGGCTCTTGAAAAACCAATAAAAATTGAATTAAAAAAAAAAAAAAACTTGTTGCAATGGGGGATGTTAGTCCACTAATGCAGCTGTGTAAGCAACTGCCAAAACACGCACCCAAGCTTAAGCAAAACAGTGCAGAATGGGTTAAGGGCACGGCAGATAAAATGTTCATGCCATGGCTACAAGGGGGATCGCTGTCAAAAGTGGTTTTGCAACACATGACCACATACTTACACGCTGCATACACAGGAAAGAAATTGGAAAAAAGGTTAGCTAGTTTAGGGCTTTGGAAGATGTACCAGGAGGAACGGGCAGATCTGCCTCCTGAGGAGTGGATTCTTAACCAGTATAAAGAGGGGAGTGTTGAGCCTTCTGCTTCCCTTACCACACCTGAAGTAAATGGCGTTAGTATAAAGGATGAAGGATTATTTCCATTATCTGAACTAAAAGCAGCGACAGGGTGTAGTAATCCAATACATGATCCACCTGTTATACCAGTGATGAGAGTCCAGAAAGCACTTCAGACAAGGAAGTAATCTCTAAAGTCTTACAGGACAAAGAGAAGAGTGAACGACTAAGTGTGACCCTAGATATAGAGTGAGAAATTAATAGATGGAAAGGAGAAAAAGACAAGGCTGACGAGATGGCTCTATTCAAAATGAATGGATGGGTGGATAGATATTGCCCAGACTTGATGGGAAGAGCATCGAGGAAGTGAGGCAAGGGGAAGATCAAGATAAAAAATAGGATAAAAAAGACAGAGAACTAGAGAAATTATTGAAAGTTGTCGAGTATAAAAGAAATAGTACACAAAGACGAGAACAGATGTATCAGGAAGAACAGCTAAGAAAGGAAGAAAGAGCAGAAGAGCAAAAAAGATATGACAATAGACAAAGAGCAATCAAAGAGCGAGAGAGGTTAGAAAAAAGAGAGAAGAAGAGGAAGTACAGAAATTAAGAGATCAAAGAATACAAAGAGGCAAAGACGAAGAGGTGCGTAGGGAAAATGAAAGAAAGGAAGCAAAAGGACAAGAAAAGAAATGGGTTAGAGGGGAAGCAAAGAAAAGGGTCAGAGGGGAAGCGAAGAAACAAAGGGAATTTGACAAGGAAATGGATTGAAAGAGAAGGCAAAGGGCAGGTGATATTGATCACATTGAGTGAAAGATAATGGTACCAAGTCCAGTAGTATTATTGGGCAACATAGAGGAGTTTCTCCCATTGCAAGAAGAAATGCCAGTACCCTCTCAGAGACAGAATCGATAAAGCTTATCAGGAGATGAGGGCAAAAAGTGAATCAAGAAACAGGGGAAAAGAAAATCAGTTTGAAGTTGCCCAGCCACGATGTAAGGAGGGAAGCCTGTTTAGTCATGAGCACAGAGCCTTGTCTTTAGACAGGCTGACTCTAAACAGAGATGAGACAGATGACAGCCATACTAGTTGGGGACAAGATATGTCAGACGAAGACAGGGAAACCTTCCAGGGGGAGGAGGGTGTCAGTGCATGCGGTCCTGAGGGATGCTTCCAGACAGATAAGGAAGTAAGATGGTCAGATTTATACCAACCTAAAGAAAGGATGCCAGAACCTATGGTGTACCCAGTGCAATCTCATAGTGAGAGGGGGGAATGGCCACCTTATATGAGTAGACTGAGGTCATTACCAGGTAGAAGGTGACCAGGAACCATTTCCCTTTATTAGAGAAAGAAGGGGTTAGACTGGAGTATATCCCTTGGCCCAGATGGATAAAGACAATTTAAGATGCAAACTTCCCAGCTTATTGGCGGGCACAGGGAAATGGATTTATGAATTGGAAAAAAATGACATGAGGAAATACTTTAGCCATAGGGGACATTAAGGATCTTCTAGCAGCTATTCTTGGGGAAAGGGCTCATGACATTTGGACGAGAGCAGGATATTCAAGTGTCACAGCATAGAACAGAGTGCATGATGGAGCGCCATTCAATACAGCAGTCTGGAAAGCGCTTAGAGTACAATATCCTCATACGTCAGATATGGGTGCAACTATGGCACGTAAGATGAAAGAAGACGAAGATCCGCTTGCTTACATTAAACATCTTCAAGAACAGTCGTGGGGGAAATCAATACCTGTATTCTATCATATTTTGTGTCAGGGAGTGCCAGAACAGGTAAAGAGACAGCTCAAGACACTAGTGGGAATGGAAGCAAAGCCATGGGCAGAAATACAGTTGACCATTGTGCATCTTTGCCGACTGTTGTAAGAGAAAAATAAGAAGAGGGAAGGTGCTAGGAAACTTGAGGAAGCTTAATTAGGTCAGAAGAAAATATCAAAGTACTGTTTAGAAGGAGCAGTACTGACAAGAGGAGAGGGGTTAGGAACGCAGCACACAGCAGGTATTGTCACAGGCTAATAATCAACGGCAATAAGATCAAGTCGGAAATGGGTTCATGCCAAGAGGCAGGGCAACTGGTTTCAGAGGAAGGGGAGGTTTTCAGAATAATGAAGGAGGCTTCCAGAATAGTGATACTTGATGCAACCTTTAGATAACTGATGGCGAGTTTCCTTAGTGGTCTTGATACATGTTGTTGTGGGTGCCGCACAAATTGGATACTTGTTCTTCTTGAGGCTTCCCAATAAATTGATACTGCATGAAAACAATTCACAAGTAACCTGGACTGTGCACTCCAATCATTTATATTTATTTGCAGTTTTCAATTTGGTACAATTCTGAAATATTTGACTCAATGTAGCATTTGTTGCAATTCACATATTTTTGTCCATGATTATTTTCTCTTTCATTCAATCTACAATACATCTCATTTATAGATTGAATTCAATTCCAATGTTCTGTTATTGTCATAATTAATAATCAAGTGTGCCTTAGGTTGTGTTCCCTCAACACGTGTTTCCCCATTATTTAAAATGGTTCTTCTGGAGGGGTTTCAAAGTTGTAATCTACACATACGCAGTATTCTATTTCTCAAGAGGCAGATGAGGGCATTTTTAAGACTAGGGGCCTCATCACGAGTTGGGCTGTATTCCCGGCTGTAATACCGCTGACTGTAATAGCCCTAGCAATGACCGGTCCGGCTGTATTACCGCCGGATCAAGAGTTGAGTGTTAACGGTAAATCCCCATTTCCCATTGGGTCCATTGGATTCAATGGGGCATTTTCAGCGCTAATTATGCGGGCTAATACAGCCGGCGGTAATACAGCCGAAAACAGGGGATTTTCACCTCCAGAGAAAGGCTGGAGGTAAAACAGCCCATTTAGCGCCCAACTCGTGATAGGGCCAGCCCTGCGGCTGTAATACCGTTACCACCGCATTTAAGGGCTACAGCCCAACTCGTGATGAGGCCCATGGGTCTTATCATGAGTTGGACGGTATTAGCCCTACCGCCAAACCCCCCGGCGCTATTAGCGCCAGATCACGGGTTTGGTGGTAATGGAATTCCCCATTCCCCACTGAGCCCATTCGGGAATGCCCCATTCCCCATTGGGCTCAATGGGGAATTTTCGCGCTCTTACCACCGGCGGATTTCTGCCGAAGCCCTGATTTGGCGGACCCTTAAATCCGGCTGTAATAGCCCGACCGCCGGATTTAAGGGTTGCCGCCAAACTTGTGATGAGGCACTATATCGGTTATGATGGAACAAGGCATCTTGGTAACATCAGAGTCACTGTGTAATACTGCAGTGTATCCTGTGAAAAAAACAAAAGGGGAGTTGTGGCATTTAATTTAGGACATTAGGCAGATTAACCATATTGTAGAGGTAGAGCTTCCTTTAGTTTCAAATCCTGCAACGTTATTTATGCAGTATTCCTCCAGAGGCATGATATTATATGGTGATTGACTTGAAAAATGCATTTTTCTCAATCCTATTGCACAAACATTCCCAAGACCTTATGTCATTTACGTTCCATCAGATAAACTAAAAAGCACACATTTGCCCCAAGGGTACTGTGAGTCTCTGTTGATCTTTAATAGGGTCATGCAGATGGACCTAAGCAACATTGATTTGCCAAGCATTGTGCTGTAGTGCATAGATGATATTTTAGTTTGTAGCACAACAGAAGAATAGTGCAGACGAGACTCGATTCAGCTGATGATTATTTTAGCAGGCAAAGAACACACAGTGTATAAGGAAAAATTGCAATGTTGCTAGGAAGAGGTGTTATACATAGGTCAGTTAATTTCGCATGAGAGAAAGAAAGTTACACCTGAAAGAGCTCAGGCAATCATGAAACTGCCCACGATAAAGAAAATGCAACAGTTTCTGGAACTGTGTAATTATGTTACAGCATGGGTATTTGACTCTGAAGGAAGCACAGGTGAATAAAGAAACAATTAAATGGACTAAGGAAACAGAGGAGGGATCTGATGAATTGAAAAAAGCAATTTGACCAGCTCCAGTTTCAGGAATTCACAATTATTTTGAGGAATTCTGCCTATTTTTAAACTTGAATGGAACAGTTATGACAGCAGTACTTACAATGAGAACCACATTAGGGTACACATCCTGGGCCTATTATAGTGGGATTCTAGACCCAGTTATGAGAGGACACTTTCTTTGCAAACAATTGCTGGCAGCAGCCGCATTCGCTATTGAGAATCCACAAGCATATTGATGGGGTGTTCCATGACTTTATTTGTTGAGTGTGCATTATTTGCTGTTTTGGAGAAACATAAGGGTACATTGATGTCTCAGAGAGCTTCTGCTTATGAGGTGGTTATATCGAATCCAGCGATCAAAATAGTCAGGTGAAAAATAGTTAATCCTGCCACGTTTGTAGCCGGACCATTGGCAGAGGATGAGCAAGTGCATGATTGCTCCAATTAAGAGGAATTCTATGATGAGATCCCGAGGGTAAAGGAGAATGCTCTAGCAGCGGGGGAGGTTCTCTTTATTGACGGGACTTCGCAAATTGATCAAAGTGATGGAGAAAGTCATTCAGGTTCAGCTGTGGTTAGGCACAGAGCTAACGTGGAATTTGAAGTTGTAGCAAGTGCAAGACTACTGTCTCATTTTTCAGCACAGGCTGCAGAATCAGTGGCACTTATTGTCGTGCTCGAGAATCATGCAGGGCAGGAAGTGACAGTGTACAGTGACTCTGTCTACTTGACGTCAACCATGCACGCAGGACTAGAAAAGGAGGGGCTACCTTCGAGCGGACGACACTCCAGTGCAACACACAGCATTATTGGATATGCTCATCAAGTCACTACAACTCCCAGTAGCCATCGCAATAGTTACGTTTGCAGCACATACTAAGAGAACTGACTTTATTTCACGCAGAAACCAAGCCGCAGACGAAGAAGCCAAAAAGGTTGCATATTCACCTGATATTTGCATTTTTGAAACTCCTGATGTGAAAGAAAAAATGGTCACAATTATGGTTGTGAACGAAGGGTTTAATCATTTGTCAAGAATGCACATTATGGAACTTCAAGGTGGGGCTTCACAGGAAGAAAAAGAGCTGTGGACATGGAGGGAGTGTTCTCTATCCCCTTCCGAAGCATTGGGGTGACAAGACAGCACTGGTAAACTGGTGATGCCTGTAGCCTTATTAAGGGTGTCATTACAACATCTACACTACCCTGTGCATGTAACTAGGGAGAGCCTTGCAGCATCTATTGCAGAGGACTGTTTTGTACCGAACCTGTTAGAACACATTATTGTTCATGTAGTAAATTGCATTGTATGTCAAAAGTTTACTGCTGGGCACACACTGCGAAAAGTCAAATTAGTGATTCCTCAGCCAAATGGTCCTTTTCAGAATGTACATATTGACTATGTTGACATGCTGCAAGTATGTAATGTAAACAGGAATATGATAGTGGTAGTGTGCCATTTCTCAAGATAGATTGAAGCTGATCCATGCACACATCCTGATGCCAATTGCACTGTGAAATTTTTAGTTTGGGAAGTATTTCCTAGATGGGGGGTATGTGTGGTGCTGAGATCTGACAATTGACCCCATTTTGTGAATGAGGTATTTGAACAGATTAGCCTATTGCTTAGTATTTAACATATGTTTGCTTCTGCTTATCATCTGCAAGCAAACAAAATGTGTGAGAGACTCAATGGTCTTCTCAAGGAAAGGATAGCAAAGCTGAAATTGACACTGAAGAAGGGGTGGCTGAATTGCCTGCCCCTTGCATTATATGCATTAGGAAATCAGCCCGGGTCAGATCACCACCTCACGCCCCACAAGCTAGTTACAGGGAGGCGGATGAGAATGCCTCTGACTCCTCCATCAAGGAATAGAAGTGATGCCCAGACAACGTCAGAATTGCTAGGAAATGAATTACATGCGTACTTAACATGTATGACCGCTAGTATCTCTGTCATTTCAGATCAACTCAAGCAGAAGGGGTGTCGATATCAGGACACAGATGAAGACAATACAGCAACCGGACTTGAAAATGTATGTGTTCCTAAACTTTTTGCCGGAGACTCTGTTCTAATTAGAAATTTCACTAGAAAGTGGCACAAGCCCGGTTTCAGTGGTCCTTACATAGTGGAAGACATTACTCCTTCAGCAGTTAAAGTCCAAGGAGACAAGCTTTTATCCACTTGGGAGATGTAAAAGTATATGCTAGTGAGGCCATCATCTCCCCACCCCATTTGGAAGCAAGTCAAGAAGAAGACATTAATCATGTGCAGACTCGATCGATAACGAGGAAGAAGGAGGCAAAGATTATCCATTAGATAGATGCAAGTGTGCATTTGGACTGTGGCTCACCTGAAACACTCCTTATAGATATTATAGCCGGAAGTGAGAAAGTTACTGTTCTTGAGCCACAGGAAGTGCTGAAGTAAATGAAAAATAGCCAATCTCAAATTCCTTTTTGATGATTGGAAAAGGGAGCAGTTCCCCAATTTGTTTCTCACTAAATTTGTCTTTGGAAGCGTAAATGGTATTGTTTGATGTTGATGTTCACAGACTACTTTTTGCTGTCTTCATTTTTATACTCAGAGCTTACCATGCTCTTGTTGGGCGTAGTCCTGATATGCATACTTTTATCCAAGATCCTCAAAATGGCCCGACGATTAGACAATTATTGCGGGCAATAATAGAAAAAATCAGACAGCTACCTGAGCATTTAATGAGATTGCCTGATTAAACAAGTGTTTCCTTCCTTAAAAAGTAATCACAGGCATGATGTGGCCCATTGAACATATTGCAATTCCAGAAAGTGAACAGAGTCAACGACATGTGAAGAGACACCAATGGTGGGTCAATATATTGGTGCATAATATATGCCAGTTTAGCATTTATTCTTTTTTTTCTGTTCCTATTGATCCACACGGTTTACTTTGTTGGCCCCAAAAGGGAAGGAGTTCCATTAATCCTTTCCACTCCAGTCACCTTTGCAGAACTAGACATAGTAAGAAGGCCAAGGCAATATGTGATTGTCCCTACACCAGAGACACACAAAAGGTTACCCGTTTGTCTGACAAGTGTTCCTTTGATTCCCCCAGTCTGAAGAATGTAAATGGACGTATTAAATGAGATGATTATGAGAGCTCACCGAACAAGACAGAGGGCCTTATTCTGAGTTTGGAGGTGACTACCTCCAATACCGATACCGAGTCCACCCTCGGTCAATGGGGACTTACCGGTCTTTTCCAACCTTTGTGGGACCAGAAAATCCCCATTGAAAAAGCCATTCCCCATTCCCATTTGAGCCCGCATAGGGCTAAATGGGAAGGGGGAAGGAGCTAGTAACGGTACCGAAAATTGCGGTACCGTTATTAGCTCTAAAGTCCCTTAACAGGTCCCATCCTTAATGCCTGGTAAAACCAGGTGTTAAGGAAGGGACCTGCTAAGAACTCGGAATAGGGCACGCAAAGGGATTACCGGCACCGGTGTCCTTACCGGTGCCCGGTATCCTTTTGCGCCAAACTCAGAATGAGGCCCAGAGACTCAAGAGGAGTGCAAGGGAAGAAGATTATGAGTTAAATGATTATTTTGACAGTACAGCTCATTTGGGAACAACATGTGGCACATGAAAGAAGTAGGAAAGAGAACTTCTAAGGAAGATTGGCATGTATGTGCCCTCCTGCCTTATGCTGTGGGAAAATGTAAGATATTCATAGCTATATAGATAGACATCCAAACAGCTCATTGTGGTGCACATGTATCCACCCAGAAGAACTCCCCTACTACACCAAACTGGATTTTCAGCAGTTACTAGCAGAATGGCTGCACTGGCTCCGTTGAGCAGCATTGCCTTACATCAAAACTATATTTTGTAGTCACTAAAATAATGGCTGCGCTGTCTTTACCAGGCACATATGGGGCGAGATGGAACATAGAACACCCCGAGAATGGATGCCAGTGTTTTCCTAATGTGCACCAAAGAAAAGAATTCAAAAGCAGCGCTGCTATGCTGCCAGCTCAAAACGTCTTACTGAAAAAGAAAATGTTTTGCATTTAAAATGACTGCACACTGATGCCCTTTTCACCTTTTCAAGATTACCCAGTTTGGTTCCAGTAAGACACATTCATGTACACTCATATTCAGAGGGTACACCAGCAAATAGGGGCATTCCTCACTGAATGGCATGTTGTGTCAGGCACAATCTGTGAAAGAGCAGAGAAATTCACTTCAAGCCGCACTGAAAATGCTTTACTTTTTGCAACAAAATAACACTAACAAACCCTTCACAAGACGATCTCTCTCTTTGCTTATGTCAGTTTCAATGGACTGCTGCCTTGAACAGATTCCTGTGTAGTAGAAATTGACTAGGGCTATAAATAATGTTCAAAATCTAGATGCAAGAAAAAAACTAATTTGAATGTGACATCCCAGCAGAATTAACCCATGTGTAAAATTGTGCTTTTTGCTAAACAGGAAAATGCCTTTTGAAAAGTGAAATGTTAAACTAAGGCTTGGTGCTTGCATAGAAATTTGATGGGGGGTTGCTTTAAACATATGCCTGATATTTATTTCTAAAAGACTTACTTTTTGATTAATGGAAAGGAAATAAATAAATAACCTTTCCTGGGAACAGAATCATCACCCCCAAGGGGACCATCCCCCTGGAAACTATGCATGAGCAATGGGGAGAATGTAACACTCTTGTCAGACGAAGCAGCATTCTATAGCCAAAAGGCAATGGACTTCCAGGACACATAGATGGGAAGTCCTGGTGACACCTCGACTCAACTCAAACTGAAGGGCTTCAAAGTTGAATCCACGGCAACACTGGACTAAAGCCGACTAGAGCCTGACATTTGGCTGTGGGTTCGAAGGAATGCCCATATTTGGAAAACAAAGCCAGGCCACATGGGTCAAAAGACTTTTCTTATTTAATAAACTTTAAAACTTGAATCTCTGCAACCTGGAAACACAGTAAAGCGACATTTTAACAGTTCAAATGTAATTTCTGCGTCATTAAAATATGATGTTGTAGCTTTTCCTAGCAGGTTGGAGACACAAACGTGAGAGAAATTTTGTTCATGGGACAGCTCTGAAAATTAATGAAAACATGCCCTGTGATAATCTGTATACCTATATAAAATTGTAGAATTTTAGGTGAAATGATTCCCACTAAAAATTATAAAGATTTATTAGAAGGACTAAACAACATTGTACAAACTTGGGAGTTGGAATGCCATGTTCTGTGTCAAATATAGAATCTGCCCATGTGATTTTCAAAAGCGTAACAATTGTAAAAGGTGCATTTTTGTGTCATAACTGATTTTGTCAAAAGTAACTGTGGGATGGCTCTGTGCCTTATAAAAACACACCCCATAAAACTGAGTCCCCTCTTTCAGTCCAATCTGCTTCCAGGGAGGAGGCAACATTACATATTAACCTATCCAATTCTTAGAGGTAGGTCTAGCTTAGTTCTGCCCCATAGTAAAAAACTGTGATATCATGCTCCTTATGTAAAGGGGAGGCATGGGGACAGACACTCTGCTGACTTTTCCAGCTCCTGCGCATCCAGAGATCAAGACATTCCAGATTCAACCTGCAAGATTCCAGATTCCACTGCCAGAACAGGGGTAGCATATCCAGACCTTCCTATCCAGGCAGAATCACCCTCCAGAACTCAAGTCCTACAAATATCCCAATAATCCAGGGATAAAGCGGGAAACGTGGCTGAATCCTCATTAGGATTCTCCAGCGCTTCCTGCTCTGCCTCACTACCTGCTTTATCCAGCTGATACACCTCGCTATCTACTGAGACCAGACCCCGGTTGGCAGCTGTCCCCTTCTAGGAGAGCCCGCTGCTGTGTACCGTGACCAGATTGTTGTCCCGCTGTCCAGAAACCCGGTTGGCTTGCCAAAATACCCAATGCAAGTGATTATTGTAAGTGTAACCCTTTCCCCATAGCAAAACATAGCATATCCCATTTTGATCCTTGCCATTTGTTCCACCCTATAAGTAAGCAAACAAAGGGGGGTCTGGGAATCTCTCTACCAGCACGAACACAGCCCAATGACCTGTTCTTGGGTGAATAACCCCTGGGAGAGACTCTACCAAGTCTTTAGCTCACTGTCCTTTTCACAGAGAAGAAATTTCCCCGCATATCAGCCTTTGTCCTGCCCAGGGGCAGTCCAGCGCCGAAATGCTAGGCAATTCTCCTCTGAACAAGAGTACCATCAGTAACCCCATACACGTGTTTCAGCCTTGTTGGGCATCATCAGTGAGGTGAAACTGTTGCCTCTCTAAGAGCAGTGAGCAAGGGGTCCACGTCTGGATTGCCCTGTTAACTTAGGGTGAAACCCAAAGTTAATGTATGCAAACAAAGGGGGGTCTGGGAATCTCTCTACCAGCACGAACACAGCCCAATGACCTGTTCTTGGGTGAATAACCCCTGGGAGAGACTCTACCAAGTCTTTAGCTCACTGTCCTTTTCACAGAGAAGAAATTTCCCCGCATATCAGCCTTTGTCCTGCCCAGGGGCAGTCCAGCGCCGAAATGCTAGGCAATTCTCCTCTGAACAAGAGTACCATCAGTAACCCCATACACGTGTTTCAGCCTTGTTGGGCATCATCAGTGAGGTGAAACTGTTGCCTCTCTAAGAGCAGTGAGCAAGGGGTCCACGTCTGGATTGCCCTGTTAACTTAGGGTGAAACCCAAAGTTAATGTATGCAAACAAAGGGGGGTCTGGGAATCTCTCTACCAGCACGAACACAGCCCAATGACCTGTTCTTGGGTGAATAACCCCTGGGAGAGACTCTACCAAGTCTTTAGCTCACTGTCCTTTTCACAGAGAAGAAATTTCCCCGCATATCAGCCTTTGTCCTGCCCAGGGGCAGTCCAGCGCCGAAATGCTAGGCAATTCTCCTCTGAACAAGAGTACCATCAGTAACCCCATACACGTGTTTCAGCCTTGTTGGGCATCATCAGTGAGGTGAAACTGTTGCCTCTCTAAGAGCAGTGAGCAAGGGGTCCACGTCTGGATTGCCCTGTTAACTTAGGGTGAAACCCAAAGTTAATGTATGCAAACAAAGGGGGGTCTGGGAATCTCTCTACCAGCACGAACACAGCCCAATGACCTGTTCTTGGGTGAATAACCCCTGGGAGAGACTCTACCAAGTCTTTAGCTCACTGTCCTTTTCACAGAGAAGAAATTTCCCCGCATATCAGCCTTTGTCCTGCCCAGGGGCAGTCCAGCGCCGAAATGCTAGGCAATTCTCCTCTGAACAAGAGTACCATCAGTAACCCCATACACGTGTTTCAGCCTTGTTGGGCATCATCAGTGAGGTGAAACTGTTGCCTCTCTAAGAGCAGTGAGCAAGGGGTCCACGTCTGGATTGCCCTGTTAACTTAGGGTGAAACCCAAAGTTAATGTATGCAAACAAAGGGGGGTCTGGGAATCTCTCTACCAGCACGAACACAGCCCAATGACCTGTTCTTGGGTGAATAACCCCTGGGAGAGACTCTACCAAGTCTTTAGCTCACTGTCCTTTTCACAGAGAAGAAATTTCCCCGCATATCAGCCTTTGTCCTGCCCAGGGGCAGTCCAGCGCCGAAATGCTAGGCAATTCTCCTCTGAACAAGAGTACCATCAGTAACCCCATACACGTGTTTCAGCCTTGTTGGGCATCATCAGTGAGGTGAAACTGTTGCCTCTCTAAGAGCAGTGAGCAAGGGGTCCACGTCTGGATTGCCCTGTTAACTTAGGGTGAAACCCAAAGTTAATGTATGCAAACAAAGGGGGGTCTGGGAATCTCTCTACCAGCACGAACACAGCCCAATGACCTGTTCTTGGGTGAATAACCCCTGGGAGAGACTCTACCAAGTCTTTAGCTCACTGTCCTTTTCACAGAGAAGAAATTTCCCCGCATATCAGCCTTTGTCCTTCCCAGGGGCAGTCCAGCGCCGAAATGCTAGGCAATTCTCCTCTGAACAAGAGTACCATCAGTAACCCCATACACGTGTTTCAGCCTTGTTGGGCATCATCAGTGAGGTGAAACTGTTGCCTCTCTAAGAGCAGTGAGCAAGGGGTCCACGTCTGGATTGCCCTGTTAACTTAGGGTGAAACCCAAAGTTAATGTATGCAAACAAAGGGGGGTCTGGGAATCTCTCTACCAGCACGAACACAGCCCAATGACCTGTTCTTGGGTGAATAACCCCTGGGAGAGACTCTACCAAGTCTTTAGCTCACTGTCCTTTTCACAGAGAAGAAATTTCCCCGCATATCAGCCTTTGTCCTGCCCAGGGGCAGTCCAGCGCCGAAATGCTAGGCAATTCTCCTCTGAACAAGAGTACCATCAGTAACCCCATACACGTGTTTCAGCCTTGTTGGGCATCATCAGTGAGGTGAAACTGTTGCCTCTCTAAGAGCAGTGAGCAAGGGGTCCACGTCTGGATTGCCCTGTTAACTTAGGGTGAAACCCAAAGTTAATGTATGCAAACAAAGGGGGGTCTGGGAATCTCTCTACCAGCACGAACACAGCCCAATGACCTGTTCTTGGGTGAATAAGTAAGTAATCCTATAAGTATCCTAGTAACTTGTTAAAAGGTCAGAATCCTATGTGAATTCTGTTTTTGATCTCCATGTTTTAGCGCCATTCTTTCCTATCCTTTTATTTCATTGCATAAGTCCTTAGTCATATTTGGAATACACTAATTAATTCCCACATAAAGAGACACACGGTGTGTGGGGGTTAAGACTTCAGCTTAACCTTTTCACGGGTGACGTGCCTCTTTTCTAGCCACTAAAATATTGTTTTGGTAAAACTAGTCATTTCGTTTACAAAACCGATTTTCCAGGGATATAGGGGGAAAGGTGGCTGAATCCTCATTGGGACTCTCCAGTGCTACCTTCTCTGACCCGCTACCTGCTTTATCCAGCTGATGCACCTTGCTATCGACTGAGACCAGACCCCGGTTGACAGCTGTCCCCTTCTAGGAGAGCCAGCCATTGTGTACCATGACCAGATCCTTGTACCGCTGTCCAGAAACCCGGTTGGCTGTCCAAAATACCCAATGCAAGTGATTATTGTAAGTATAATCCCTTGCCCATAGCAAAACATAGCATATCCCATTTTGATACCTTGCCATTTGTTCTACCTTATATGATATGATATGATAGGTCATTTATAACGCGCGTAATATCCAGAGGTTTCAAAGCGTGGACCCGGCGATCGAACCTGTGGTGCTCTGCGTTGTCCTGCTTCCAAAGTGAGCACATTGGTATCCTAGTAACTTGATAAAAGGTCAGAATCCTCTGTGCATTCTGTTTTTGATCTCCATGTGTTAGCGCCATTCTTTCCTATCCTTTTAGTCCATTGCATAAGTTCTTAGTCATATTGAAAGAACAAGTAAACCACTAGTAAAAGGAGCCAGAGCTGGAGGTTCCAGCTTCCCTTATCTCGCACCATCACACTGGAATGCCTTACCTTCCACAATCCGAGGCGAGCCCTCCCTCACTGCCTTTCGGAAAGCTATGAAAACCACCCTCTTCACATAAAGTCTTCTGTCATGATCTCTGCTTCCAAAAGATCAGAACTTGACCGACTCCCTTGGAAGCAGACCCATAACCCCGGTTCCGAGTGCCAGCCAGTCCCAATTGGGACCTTTTGGACCCTGTCCTGGCGCCAGTGGCACCAGGCTCATAAAGATGCCCAGTCCCAGCGCTGGAAGCGAAGGGCTCATAATGCTTGGGTGGACTTACCTGCAGCAGACCATGCTGCTTACTTACCTGCCAGTTGAACCCCTGATCCTCTTCTGTTTGGGACTACTTTTCCTGTTGGGGGGGGCAGGAGCCACTCCCTAGGTTCAGAACACTGGAACTCTTCTGGAAAGCAGGAACTCTTTTCTTAGGCGTGGCTGTGGAAGGAGAGACCTAAGCACTACAGGAGGCTATTTAAACCACACCCGATGGATGAATCTTGCTTTGCGTTATTCTGCATTCTCTGCAGCAGAACGCTCATCGTGTCTTCTGCTTCTGATCCTGGGCCTAAGGGAACAAAGGCTTACCATCCTGGAATCCAGTCTTCAGCAGCACCTGTAAAGACAAAGAAAGAACAGGTTAGCACTACGGTCTTCAGTGGCAGCGCTTTCTTACCTGGTCCATCGGCTGTCACCAACGCCTCGCGCTGCATTCCGGCATCTGAAAGACAAAGGCTTACCTACTCTTCGCATGCTCCGGAGGTCTTCGCACTGCATTCCGGCATCTGAAAGACAAAAGCTTACCAGCTCTTCGCACGCTCCGGAGGCCTTCGGCGCTGCATCCCGCATCTGAAAGACAAAAGAAGGTGCGTTTAAAGACATTGGGCAACTTTATTACTCACGTGCCATTACTCCTTCCCACGCCGAATCCAGTGGGTATT